>NC_081407.1:532910360-533213769 GCF_030272615.1 Cryptomeria japonica
AAAGAGAATCCTCAAAATAAATCCAAAGTGGAAAGTTTTTTTTTGATTTTTGAGAATATTGAGGGAATATTTGGAAAATTATTGAGATATTAATTCAAAATGGAAAGTTTTCTTGAAAAGGAATATTGGAGGATTGATGAATATCTTCAAACTTAAATCAAAATGGAAAGTTTTTTTTAGAGTTAGAAGTATGAGTTGGATGATTTTAGGGGTTTTGCTTAACCTTGTCTACAAATACTTCATTATCAACTTCATTATTACACGAAGAAGTTCAAAATTACTAAGGAGAGCTTAGTGAAGTATGTCAATTTGAAGATCATCTAGAGAAAATTCTAGATATTGCTGGAAGTGGGATAATATTTTTTGGCAGAAGGTTTACAGATTTCTCGAGAAAGGCAACTAGTACGAGGAAGAATCATCCAAACTTTTCTGAATTTTCTAAACATTTTGGAGAAACTTGTAGCCTTACTTCTATCCAAGTCAGAGGTGAAATTAAAATTGTGAATTTTCTGAATATTTTCCAGAATTTAATAAATGATTTTTTTGAAAATTTTGGAGAAAGAAAATCATTTTTTTGGCTAAGTATGAAATTTTTTATGGAAGTTTTGACACTTGGTGGTAACCACAACCAACTTTAAGACTGAAGGTTTTAAGGTGAAAATTCGATTTTTATGGCTAAGTATGAGAATAAAAAATGGAAAATTTTCCAACACTTAGACATTTCGCAGCCCCATTATTTTCAAAACTTTGCAAATCCTTTTCTAACTTTAAAATTTCCATTGTTTGTCTGCAGGCCTTATACATTATGAAATTCCAGGTAGAGAAAGATGCTCCTCCAGAATCTAGGATGACTTCAAAGTGGAAGAACATCAGCGACACCAACCTCCGACACATCAATCTGAGGGAGTTTAAGAGGCGAATGTTTGGTCTGGACAACCTTGTGCCTACCACCATTGCGCGAAAAATGATGAAGAGTGGTATCGTGCACGCTGCCGGCTTCCTCCCCACCATACAGTGCAATGAACTAGTAGTTGAATGTGCCAAGCACTATAACCCCATCAGTAAGGATATTGTTGCACCTGATGGAAGAGTGTTGGCGAATGTCAGCGATGAGGCCATCAGACAGGCCTTCAGGATCCCTGAGTACCACAACGCAGTATATATGACAAAGGACGAAGCTGACAGTCTGTACCACGACCACCTGGAGGAATATGATGCCATAGTTAACCATTCCTGGCTAGACAAGCCGAGGAAGGGCGCCTCCAAACTCCAGAGGAAGAGCCTAGTGCGAGCATACTTCAAGGAGGACATTGGGGACATGATTGTCTTGCTCAATAGAATAATAGGAAATCCTCAGGGAGCCCCATTTGAACCCTGGATGTATTAATCAATGGGGTAAAAATGATAGACTGGGCCCATATGATCAGCGACAACCTAGACAGCCAGCTAAGGAATCTGGAGGTGAATAGGACTTTCTTCATGAGTTCTTACTTGTTCTATTCTTTAGCCAGGACATATAGGTACAGAGGTCTCACTTGTAGAGTAGAAGTTGGGAACAAGGAGAACCAATTTCCGGTATATGATTGCTATCCCCAGCTCCATATGGAGGAGAAGTTCCATTTCAAAAGGGTAAATGATACCTTCCTGATGCACATTACCCGGACCCTTCAGGGTGGCCTGCACCAAAGGCTCTCTCAAGAGTCTATGGACTTCATCGGTCAGTTCGGGTATTGGTACATCCAATATCCAAAGTTCACTTACCTCCGAATTTAGGGATTCTCTAGGCCCCCATACAAGCTTCCAGCTTACCCTACCAACCGAGTGGTGTTGCTCGAGGTTGTGAGACAATTGGAGGAGTATATAGTGATTCAAAGGGATAAGCAGAAGAAGGCAGGGACATCCTCACTTACAATTGGTAATGGGCTGGAAACATGTCCGTCATCACAAGCTGCAGCTACCACTGAGAAAGAACTGGCCTGGTATCCCTTCTACAAATACAAGGCAAGAAAAGATTTCGATCCATTCCATAGGATAAAGAAGATCGAAGGGACAACGTTTGAGCACAGACTGGATCTAGAAGACTACTGGGCTAATGCAGCTGATAGTTTTGAGATCCGGAAGAGGTTCTGGTCAAGAATTCCTTTGAGTATGGTGAGAGCAACGGAAGTATTCAAAGTTGCCGATCAGGTAGAAGAAAGCCTAGAACTTCAGCAGCCGGGTTTTGAGAAGATGAAGAATGAACCCTTAGTCTTGATAGATTGGACAGAGGGAGAAAAATCAGATCTAGCAGACCTCATGAGGTCAGTGGTTGAGTACTCAAGGTGGTGGGCGTCTGAAAAGACAAAACAGTTGAAGGCCAAAGGTGTGGTTTTGACTTATGAATTAATGGGAGTAGATGATACTCTGTCCGTCCATCCTTGTACCTCTGCCAGTGATGCTCAGAATCCAGAAAGTGTTGGATCTCGAAAGAGAAAGGAGTTGGGTGGAAGCTCCACAAAGGTCATAGGGAAAAGGGTTGTAAGTGAGAGAAGAGAATCCAGCGAAAGTCACTCCATCCTAAGTGCTGCTTCCATTGCGCCTGATCAGAGTACAATTGGGGAGCAAGAGATGAACATCTATGTGATTGATGATGAAGTAAGAGTGCTTTCCCAGCCAGTTGAGGAAGTGGTGGAGAAGGTCTTCCGAACTCCAGACAGGAGGCAGATTGAAGCACCTACAATCTTCTTGGATGGCATACCAACGAACCCAGGAGAGGTAGATGATGAGTTTGATCGGAACACTGTGGAACAATCAACCATTCCTGATTGGCTGAGAGCAAGGATAAAAGCCAAGGTTCCCAAAGAGGCCCACTCAACCGAGGAGGTCACCGCAGCATTCCTGGAGAAGGTGAATGAACCCGCTATAGCTAAACCGCCCAAACCAGCCAGGAAGTTTTCTTTGATTCAGAGGGACAGTGCCGGATTCAGGACAGTCCAGATAGCAGTGCCCAAAGAAGGGAAGACTAGGGACAATGTCACCACAAATGATTACAAGATTACCACCATAGAGATGGGTAAGCCTACCCATGACCAGGAGATCCAATATTTTGATGACTCCTGCAACGTTCTAAAGACGAGGCTGGCTCATGAAAAGAAAAAGAGGAAGAAAGTGGAGGAGGAGAACCAGCAGTGGAAGAAGTATGTTCTCCATCTTACCAGCCCGCTCAACCATGAAGTCCCGGCTACTCCACCACAGCCTCTTCAGCAGGGATCAATGAAGGACTATGATGATATGAAGGGATCATACAGTCAAGAAAAGGAGTGGATTTCAGACGCTGTGATACGTGCTGACACCCTGGTAGAAAACTTAGTATCAGCACATGAGGCAACTTCTTTGTTGATTGATCGTATCCAGGATCTATCATCCAATTGGGAAAAAGTGGATGAAATTCAGAACGAAATACTCCCTCACTTGAAGGTTATCCGAGGCATGTCAAAGAAGAGCTTAATGGATGCAAGCATCATACAGATAGGAGACAAGTACGACTTCGGCACGTGGTACTATGCTCTGGTCACTCGGATTGAGGTTCTAAAGAAATCCGAGACCAAGTGTTTTGAGACAGAAGCAAGGGTCAGAGAGATCCTGGGCAAGGTATTCCGTGTGGCGTCAAAGATCTGGAAGAAGGAAAGCCTAAGGGAGAAGAATTTACAAGCAGAGAACCTGAGAGCTAGGATCCAGGCAAGCTTCTTCCGAGATTCAGGGATGATTAATAAAGGATATCTTTCAAAGATTGCAAACTTCCTCTCCATCGATGACAACTTCCTCACCCAAGCAGTGGAGTGGGAAGGCATCCTTGCCACATGCGTCGACGATGTGGATCTCATCGACCTCCAGATTGGCGGTTTGCCAAGTGTCACCATGGAGGAGGTCAAGCTCGTGGTGTCCAGATACATTGAATCTCTGAAAGAAGAAAGTGGCCATTCACCTCAGTAAAATTAGCAGCTGCGCCACTTGTCACTCTTTCATTTGCTTGAACTGATAGTATTTCGGGAAACCCTAATTAGGGTTTAGGACTTTCAATCTTGGCCCTTGATCGCTGTTTGATCTCGGCCATTCATTTATTTTTGAGAAACTATATAAGGTTGCCTCCTCTCATTTGAAAAGGGTGAGGTTTTTGATGTATTGTTGCTTAAGGTCATTTCCAGATAATATATTGCATGTGCGCTGCTTTGTAATCTCTATTATTTGAATGATTTGCATGGTTTCAATTGCCTCAACACTTACTTAGAATTAATTTAGATTTTCTTTCATTGTTGTTAATTTGAATGAAGGATTTGATAAGTGTCAGTTAATGGTGTATCTCCGCTCACACTTTTGGTAAATGGATGATTTCCATCTTGTCGTGTAAAGTTAGTCTGAGCCCATCCCTTGTGCATCCCAACATCTCGATCATAAGCACAACCCATTGAAGATTGCACCGACCTTGTGTAGTTGTCCCTAGTGTGGCGAAGCAAGGTTTGGTTATCGAGAGCACCCAGTTGACACCATCTCCAGAATTCGTAGGATTAGATTAGCCTTCCTAAACCCTATCTCTTTTTCCCTTTCTTTTGAAAGTCTAAATCCCAGAAAACCTCAAAAAAAGAAGAGCCTAAATTGCTAAATCCATCTAAGTCCAGCAGTTCAAAAATACTTGTCAAACGTAAGTCCCCCTTGAAAATTTCAGCATACACTACCCAAGAAGCTATTCCACTAAAGTCGCTTGTTCGCACATATAGACCTTGGAATCAGTAGTGATTTTTCAGGAGAGGATAGAATACCTTCGGGTATCCTATCCTAATGTTTGGTAGATGATAAAACAGACACCAACACGTCCCAACAAAGATCGACAACGTGGTACCAACAGAGAAGTAGGCGAGGGGTCGAAACGGAGATCCCTACGTATCAGGGAACAAAACAAGCATAGACGTTGGCTGAGGGAGATTTGTTGGTTGAAAATTTTGTACACCTAGGGAATGTGCAAAATTGTGGTTTCAGCCACAGTGTGTGAGTATGATACTCTCCTAATTTAGGGAAGGCTCCCCCTATCTACAAACTAAAGTAATCTAATATGGATGGGACGACAGTCTTTCTTCTTCTTTCAAGAATAACTATACTCTTTTCTCTTCACAGAAAAGTAATAGCAATTGGAAATAAATAACAACAAATATAGAAATGAAACTTTTTTGTAGGATTTTTGGAATATACAGGGAAGCAAAGTTTCCATGAAGGCATAAAGACCTCCGTCACTTCCCCGGGACGGGAAAACAAAAAGAAAGCTCAAAGTCTTCAATTATCTATTCTCCTATCAACCTTTTTAGATGATTTTCTGCTAACTAAGCACAATATGTAGCAGCTCAAAGTCTAACTACATGATGCACTTCACCTTACATGCACAAGTCTTAAAAATAGAAGTAGCACAAAGTCTACAAGCTATCTTCCCACTTTAGCTTTTCACACTAGTTTCAGATATGATAAGCAGCTCAAAGTCTGCAAGACCAAATCTGAAAACCAAACATATAACTCTAAATACAATTAGCAGCTCAAAGTCTGCAAGATTGAATTTAAATCCCTCTTTCACAATAGAACAAAACTCACAATCAACTCCAGAAAATGTCGTCACATAACAACTTGAATTGACACAAAGTTTCAACACAACTTGCCTCTTTTATTGAAAGCAATCTGATTTACATCTAAACTCAAAGTCTTAGAGTGCACATACAAATTATAGGAGAGGAGCCTTGAGAAAAAGGTGGGAGGATCCCAACTAACTTGAGAAATTCTCTCAACCACCATGACTTATTCCAACTATAGTCCTAATTGAACTCAACTTGTAGTTGCTTTACATGTAATTACAAAAGTGCAAGTGATGAGTGTTGTGCGTTGCACACGCTCCTTGTCACCGACAGGGTCCCCCTTCCTTTTTTGGGCCTTTCCGTCTTCGCCCTGTTGAGTTCCGCGCAGAGTGTCTCGCGTCCTTTCAAGCGAGCCTGCGATCAGTCCGTAAGATGATGATGTTTAGCAGAGGAGCTTGTGAATCTGTATGGTCAGTTGAGCCCTCGGGCACGAATTCCAAGAGATTGTTCAAGCTTGTAAAATCGCCTTGAATAGGCGCGTGATGATAGAAGCTGGCGAAATTCACCAAGTAAGGGACAGCGCATCTGAAGGTTGCATGAGGACCCAAAGTTGTCGATTTTCGCATAAGAATAATAAGAGAGATTACATGATGTTTTAAAGGTTTGCAGGATTTGTATGAATGTCGATTTTCGCCATCCGGAAGGTAAAGGATGGGCGAAAGCCTTAAACTCACCCAAGTGCCGAAGCTCGCACCTTTCAGCCAAAAGGTCAGAAAATTTGAAAAATTGACAAAATGGCCAAAAGAGCCGAATTTCGGACCTTTAAGTCAAAATGAAAGAAAAGGTGAAAATTGACAAAATGGCCAAAATGGGCCGAATTTCGGACCTTTACGTCAAAATGAAAGAAAAGGTGAAAATTGACAAAATGGCCAAAAGGGCCGAATTTCGGACCTTTCAGCCAAAAGGTCAGAAAATTTGAAAAATTGACAAAATGGCCAAAAGGGCCGAATTTCGGACCTTTAGGTCAAAATGAAAGAAAAGGTGAAAATTGACAAAATGGCCAAAAGGGCCGAATTTCGGACCTTTAGGCCAAAATGTTAGAAAATGTGAAAGTTGGCAAAGCCCCTAAATCCACTGAAGTTTGCAAAACGCTTGTTATCGCCGAAATCTGCATTCTAGGAGATAGGAACGAAAGGTTTGAAGTTTGACGAACCACACCCAGGCGCCGAACTTCGCGTGACCAAGGGTAAATGCGAAGTGTTTGAAAGTTGAAAATAGCCCCAATCCATCGAGAAGTTCAGATGGAGTCCGAAAATCGTGAAAAAGGTAAACCTTGCGAAATGTTTTAAATTTGGCAAAATGCCCCAAGGGTCCGAAAATGAGCGATTTGGAGGAGCAATGGTAGATAGTTCAAAGTTTAAGCTCGCAAAAGCCACTGAAAGTCCGAAGTTTGTATACCAAGGAGAAACCGCGATTTACGTAAAATTTGCAAATCGTATGAAAGCTCCATGAATCGTGATTATTGGTAAAAGTGTTAAGGTTTCGAAGTTTTCAAACCCTCCAGGAATGCCGAAGTTTGGCAGCTATGGCGAAGTTATAAATCTATAAAACTTGCAAAAGGCTCTAAAACCCCGAATTTCCAATAGGAGGTGTCGCGTTTTTTTTTAGGGGTTGAAGAGGCGTAAATATCAAAAGTGAAGCATTGCAATCACGCCAAACTCCCCTCTCCATCTGCGAAAACCTCACCAAGAAGAAACCACGCAAAAGTGTGAAGGTAGGAGTTTTCAAAATCGCCCAAGTTTGAAGCCATAAAGAGAAACGCACAAGATAAAATCACGCTGAAATAAATCACCAAAATTGCCCAAGGTAAATTACTAAGTCTAAGTGTAAATCCGCAAGTTCTTTCCAAACCATGGGCACGAAAATTTGAATTAGAAGTTAACCGTTGAAATTAAAATTGCAGAACTCTTCCATTCAAATTTGCAAATCGTGCAATTTCTAGCCATTCATTTTCACCAGGTAAGTCTACTTCACCTCTCTTGAAATCATTCAAAATATTTATAAATTGGATAGATGTGTGTGTAAAATTAATTTAAACTAATTAAATCCGAAATCGCATCTTTTTCCGTTTATAAGGCGTCATGCAAAGTAGTTAAAATCAGAATTTACTCCTAAGAATCAATTAGAAAATGCATTTTCAAACTTAGGAAAATTTCTCAAGCTTTATCGATTTTGAAATTAATGCCTAAGTGTAAATCCGCAATCGAAAAGCTTCATAAATATTCATGTTTAAATCAATCAAGCTTTTAGCCAACGAAATCATGTTGTTCTTTCAATTCGGGTTTTCTTTGAATTGATCCTTGAATGCTGACATATCCTTTATCTAACCCACTTTACTTCCTTTTTATCGCCTCGTAATCCGCATTCGACTGTGCAGGATAAATGCCTAAATCGGCGGTAGAATCATCAAAGACGCCTGCTACAGCCGAGACACCACGAGCATCCAAATCAGATATCCCTCGCCGAGTCGAAAGGATGAAGTATCAGTATCAAAGAAGGGGACTGAAGGAGTCAAAAGTTCAGAGTGTCTGGGACAATGTCGGTGATACTGACCTAGGCCATATTGATATCCAAGATTTCAGAAGCCGAGTCTTCTCCCCTGATGCCTATGGCAGGCCTAGGCAGATGATGGAAAGTGGCATCGCCCAAGCAGCGGGATTTCCCCCAGCAATGCAAAACTATGAGTTAGTAGTGGAAGCTACCGGACATTACCAACCAGGTTCCAGATTGGTGCTCCTCGAGGACATGGTCCTCGCTAACTTCACTCCTGAGGCCATTGGCGACGCATTTGACATTCCCTTCCCAAACAACCCTATAGCAACAACTATACATGAAGCGTAGGGGGCATATGATATGAATCCTACCAGATGCAGAATGCTGACAAATGAAGAGTGGTACAGGGAGAGAAGACCCCCAAGCGTCAGGATTGGAAAAAAGACCCCAAGAAGCGACTTTCACAATGAGCATGGGGACATGGTCACATTGCTCAGCAGGGTTATGGGACTCCCCAAATCCAACTACTTTGAAGAATGTATGTTTTACTTCACAGAGCAGGTCTTTGCTGGGAAATCCAAGTTTGACTGGGCCTAGATCATAAGCAACAACATCCACACTCAGCTGATCAAACTTGAGGCAAAGAAGTACTTCACTATGACATCCTATTTAGTCTACATGTTCGCCAGGAACCAGCCGCTGCCAAGTTTGATAATGAGAGGTCAAATCGGGAATGGACCTGATCAAGTAAAAGTATACGATTGTTACCCACAGCTACACTATCAAGATATAGCTCAGAGGGAAAAGAACAGCCCGGCCTATGCAGTTGGCCAGTATGAGCGAGTCAATGACGCCTTCACAATGCGCTTGGTTAGGCTTATGCAGGGAGAATTACACATAAGGCTCTCGAAGCAAGCTACTATTCTAGTACAAAGATACAGAACCTGGTTCATCCAGTTCCCAAGGTTCTCCTACATCCGGATAGCGGGCTTCGATGGTGCCCCTCTCCGACTTCCACGGTACCCAACCGACAAGATAGTTCTTATGGAGGTCACAAGGCAGTCGCGTCCGGCCAGTAGCTTACTCAGAGACAACAAGCAGGCTGGATTCGCACTCCCCATGATTATAGGCAACTAGGATATCCATCTAAAGACCCCATCCCAAGCGGAGGAATCCTTTTCAGAGCTGGCCTCCTATGGCCTACAGGAGCATTTTCCAAGGAAATGCTTTGATCACGACAATCTGGCGAAGAGAGCCTATGGCAGGCGGTACAGAGCAAAAGAATCAGTTGAAGATTATTGGAAAAACTGCTTTGATGACTATGATGTCTGAAGGCATGAATATTCAAGGTTGAGTGTGCATCAAATGCGACTCTATGAATATCGCCGGGTTCCAGATCAACTCGCAGATTCAGGAAATTGCCTGCAAGTTCGGGAATTTGAGGTAGTAAGACATCTTTTGCCAGGCGTTGATTGGTCGCAGGACCCGATCACTAATTTTGAGGCAGTCATGGCAGCCCCAGGAAGATATACTGACCAATGGTTGCATCAGTAGATTGAGCGACTAATTCATGAAGGAGTCCAGTTCACTTACCACTTAATGGGTAACCTTGATTCTCAGTCCTCCGGAGATGAGGGAACTTCCTATGCACCTAAGGGAGAGATTGAAAAGCCTGAGAAAAGGAAGAAGGCTAAGGCTAGCAAAGGAACTCGGACGTCCAAGAGAACAAGAAGGGAAAAGATTCCCATTAGGAGACCAGAGGTCACTTCATTGTCAAAGGACCCCAGTTCGTCCGACGATGTAGTAGAACTAGATTATATACCTGCTCCGCCTTCCCAGAGTGATATTGATGCATTTGGAGTTGATGATCCTCCCGCACCCGACATGTTAGATGCAGAGCTAAGAGCCAGTGAATCAGCCGAGCCGGGTAACCAAATTGAGGAAGGAGAGATTCCATCCATTCAGGGGATTGAATTACATGAACCCACCCAACAGAGCCGCCATGAATTGCTGCTCCATAACACTACCAAGGATGACTCCACTGTTGAAGGAGAGCAAAAGACAGATAATACCCGCGGGCCTGAAAAGACTGAAGAACAACCATCACACGAAGGCACCCGACAATTGTTCAGTGAAGTGGGGGAAAACTCGGCTGCAAGCAAAGAACTCGACACCTCCTCTACTCCTCCTATAGCGGAACAACTGCAAATTTGTGATGAGACGGCTGAAAACGTCAAAGAACAGAGTGCAAACTTAACCATAGCATCAACCCAAACTGTACCTCAAGAATGGTTAATTGCCCGAGCCCAGCACAAGGCCGCCACAAAGCCACCCATCGATTTGGAGGACATCTTCTCACGTATAGATCAGGCTAAAGCCAAGGGGAAGAAAAAGCCCAAGGCATATTCCAGAATAACCAAAGATGAGCAAAGGAACTGTACTCGTCACATCGCCACCCCGCCTGTAGACAAGCCAGCATATCAGATTACACTGGCTGATTATAGCATCACGACTGTCCCCATCGGACGAGCCACTAAGGAACAAGAAAAAGAGGAATTCAGGGATTCAGTACAGAACATACTCAGGCAACTTGAAGAGATAACAGCTGAAAAGAACATGTATCAAGCTCGTGCTGAGCAGGCCGAGGGGTACATTGATCAACTCCTGAGGCCATTACACAATGCTTCCGAATCCCACATTCCCCCGACGGCATTGGTGCAAAGAAATACAACGGAATTTGAAGGAGTACGGGATACTGCAAGGGCCGTCAGAGAATGGATACAAGGCATCAAAGGGAGGGGAGAACGAATCCTCCAAGAAGTAAAAGAAATGGCCCACCATCGAGAGACCACCCTAGTCAGACTATTGGAGGTAAAAAGGGAATCCCTCATAATGCATGAAGTGGCTGCCACAACTCTTCCCCTTGTACGAGCTCTCTTTTGGACCCAGGCACAGATCCCCACACTCTCCGACATTCTGCACCCCCATGATATCGGCATTTTCAAAGAATGGTACTGGACTATCACCATGAAGAATGACACAAGAGAAATCATTGATAAAGAACACGATGCATGCGAGACAATTCTAAAAACCATGCAAGAACTCGGCAAGACGATCCTCCGATCAATGGTCTCAGGATGGCAAAATGACCTGTCCGATGAAGTGATACAGCCGGACTGGGAGGAAAGACTAGGGACGGATAGGACCACCTATTCCGCTAGGGACCTAAGTTTTGCTGGTCAATTCCATTCAGACATGTTGTGCTTCGAGCGTAATCGTTCCAGTTGGAAAGATGGTTTGAAGCACGTAGACCAATACCTTGAAGGCATGCAGTATAAAATTCGTCATCCTCCTATGCCTCCATTCAGTTTGCTATTCCAATTGTGCCTCAGGTTCCAGGAATATGTTCGTGAGGAACGTACAGCAGGTCGGGACCTTTGGCAAGAATATTTGCACGGCGAGGATGAATTCCTGGAAAAGGGATGTGAAGCTGAAAAGGAAAAAGTGCTCTCCTAAAGTACTTTTTTCCTTTTGATTTTGAAAAGTGCACTTTTTGGCCATAGGGTCATATTTGACTTCCAAGTCAACTAAATGTAAACTTTATGTATGTGCCTTTTTGATTTATTTTGGATAAGTTTTAATTACCTTTTTGGGTAGTTATTACTCCCTTTGGGGTAGTTGTTGATATTTACCCTCCATTTATGGGTATGGGTACTCTTTTGTAAGGATGAATCTGGACCTCTTGTTTAGATTAGATCTTGGCCATTCATCCATTTTTGAAGCCTATTTAAGGGACTGGTTTTCCCTCATTTTGTAAGAAGTTCATGGATTGTTGCTGAAACTCTGGCAAAATTTACAGGATTTTAAGCAAAGTTAAGACTGTTTCAAGTTTCCTTGTGAGTGCATGGTCTCCTTCATTAATTTAGAATTTTCAGTTATGTTTCCTTCCTTTATATAGCATTTTCTAAGTAAACATCTGATAGAATCCTCGCTGTTCATACCATTAGGGAATGGGTGATTGTCTTTCCTTCTGCATGGTTAATCTAAACCCTTCATATGCTTAGTTCGGTTATTGAATGCTCACTGAATGAATGTTAAAATTTTGATGTTGTATTTAATAGCATGAAAACTCAGTTTTCCCTTGAAGATCGCATTAGATTGATGCAAGTATTGTGCTTAAATGGTTGGTAATCCTCAATCTAGCTATTTGGAGGTGTCTGTCTATTTACTGAATCTGCTATCTTAGTTAAATAATTTATATTTTCTGCACCTCTCTCTCTCTCTCCCTATCCCTCTTTTTTCCTTTTTTTTACCAAGAGAATCCGCAGTCCTGCTGAAAACAGTATTAACCCAGCTTAAACCATTCGATAAGCAAGACTATTAAAGTTCTAGGGAACTCATCCAGCAATTGCCTATTTTATCGTAAGTCCCCTTGTGTTTCCAGTAAAAAACACATCAAACCACTGAGTAATCCCGCAGTCAAGACCTGACAAATGAAACCTTGAGGTTGTCCCCTTTGATCAAACATGAGAAACAGCATTAGGGATTTCCTTATCTCAAGAGAGGATAGGATACTCAGCGAGTACATTCTATTCTGCGTTGGCCGTATGGAGTTTGCAGCAATGTGATTTCAGACACGTCAACAATGAGTTAACTTGCAATTACAAAGTTTTTTTTTTACATGTATCTTGTCAAAACAAAATTACAAATGCATAATTAAAGCTATTCTATGTGTCCAACGACACGACTCTAACTGCTTCATCCTTTGTCTGTGATGATCTTCATGCTGCTTCAGGATGCTAGAACTTGAAGTATTTTGGATCAGAGAAGACAACTTGAACTGGAACGGGAACTTGCATCCTTAATGATCTTTGTGTCCTTGGCCAACAAACTTCAACCTTATCTTCTTGCTTGGGGTAGTACTGACTTTTCAGGAGGGAAAAGGCTACCTTCCTCTTTTCATGTCATGACCATCTTTGTCTTGAAAGTATTCTATGCTTTCAACCATGAATTGTTGTTGTATCTCTTCTTTGTATCATCCTCTAATCTTGAAATCTGCTTGCAAAATAAGGCCCATGTCTTAATCCATTGATTTGATAGATCGTGTGTGCAAACCAAACTGACAAGGGAAGGGATAAATTGATGCAAAGATGGGCTCACAAGTGAATTTCGAGTTCTGGAAGTTGCATTACATGTGTGGGAAAAACAACAGCATTAACTTGCAATTGTGGAGAACAAACATGCAACTTCATATGTGTAATGGGTAACTACAAGTTTGCACTTGTAATTGGACCTTTCAGACTCATTTTCAAGTGTTTTTTTGAGTGCATTTTGGATCAATTTCAGGTTCTGGATGGTTGACAGCAAGTAGACTTTAAATGGGAAAAATGAATGAAGGTGTGAAATGAGTGGATGAAATGGTGGGAATAGGGATCTTGATATGTGGGAAATGATGGGAATGAAGCTTTTGAACAAGGAAAAGATTTTGGGAAGATCATCTTGATGAAAATGGGAAGAACTTTCAACTTGTAATCAGGGTTTAAAAACCCGATTTTGAAAGGATGAGCATTTTTCCAACTTTGAAACTTGGAATTTCAACAAAAGATGGTTAAGATTTTTCAACCAAAGGGGTAGATCAACTATTTTCATCTCACTTGCAATTGGGTTTTTGAATCCCGAATGCAAGCAAAGGGGGAAAATGGGGAAAGACAACGCAACTTGCAAATTGCTTTGCAAACTTGGAACAAAGGGGAAAATCTCTCACAAAACCGATTTTAGGCAAGAGCAAAACAAAACTAACATATATACAAATTGATCAAGGAAACCAAAACAAACTAAAATAAGAAAAGAAAACAAGAACAAGGGAAGAAAGCATACCTTGATCAACAAAACGACCTCCCAAGAACAAGAAGCAATCCTTGAAAGAAGAGAAAGAATCTCTTAAATAGACAAAAAGCTAAACTCCAAACCCTAGCCACGTTTTTGAAAAAAACGCCATATGTAGCAAAACGCCTATCAAATGCATGAAGAATCAGTCAAATAAAGCATCCAACCTCCACGCCTAGGCAAGACAAGTCAAAACAATTTAGGAGAGAAGATTCATGGCACTTGAATGAGGTAAATCATGGTATTTCAAAAACACGTGTTTGCTGTCAAAATGCCATAAAACCAGCTACGTCGTCTTCCAAATGGCATGAAAGGAGTTTGAAGATGCATGAAAATCGGTATGAAACCTAAACGCCTTCTTCCTCCTTGAATCTCTCCACAAAAATTGTTGGAAATCTTCAACAAAATCTACCTCTATAGCTGGTCGGGTTCTTGAGGAAGAATAACAAGTTTAAAATTGCAAAGAACAAAAGAAATCGGGTTTCTAAAACCCATTTGCAAGTTTAAAAATGTTCACTTTTTCACGCATAAGGCAAAATCGGGTTTGTGAGAGCAAACTACAAGTTTAAAATGCATGTAAAAAGGAAATAAAACTCCCTTTACAAGTTTTAAACAGATCAACAAAAGACTAGTAAAGGGAAAATAAAATTCCTTTTACAAGTCACAAAAATAATTTAAAAATAAAACTTGTAATAGAGAAATAAAATCCCTATTACAACTTAAAATGACTTTATAAAACTTGTAATGGAGGAGAAAAACCCCTACCATAACTTAAAATCACTTAAGTGAAACTTTTCAAATAAATAACAAGTTTTATTTTAACTTTATAATTTAAAGTTCACTTGTAATATGTTCAAAAAGTTCCTACAATGACTAAAAAGACAAAAAGAAACAAGGGGGAAATAAAAAGTAAGTTACAAGTTTAAAAATTACATAAAGTACACTTGTAATTGACTTAAAATTTCCCTACAACAATAAAACAAAAGAAAAATAAAACTTGGATAAAGGAAAATTTCCCACCTGCAGTTAGGAAGGAAAAACCTGAAATTGAAGGAAAAACATAGCAACGAATTCAGAATGCAATGAAATTCGAAACATGGATCGAGGATGGATTGAGGATTAGTCCAGTCCAGAAAGAAGCAAAAATATTGCCTCGGGAAGCGTGCTAGAGTAAAATCTTCAACTTGCAGTGATTGCTCTGAAACCCGAAATTGCACAAAAAACTAGGAAACAGAAGACCAAAACTCACCAAAACTTGGACACTAACAAATGTGAGTTTTGTACCTCGTAAAACGTTCTTTGGAGAAAAAATGACATTTTAGGCAAAAATTTGTAGGGGTTTTGAAAATCCAAAAAATGAGGACAACAAGATTGCTGAAGGCCCGGAGAGTTCGGAGAGGCGGAGCAAGAGTTAGAGCGTGAGTCGGAGCCGTAGTCGGGAGAGGCAGAAACCGTGTACGTGGAACCAGTTGGTAGAGGTTGCGAGCAACCTATCACTGTCGGACGTAGTGAAGGAAGATCTCGCCGACCAGGTTGCTCACTCGACGTTGAGTGAAGAAACCGAAACTCAGTCTAAGAGCAATTTGTCAAAGCAATCTGGCTGTGAAGAAGGGACCACATGGGACTTGTAGGGTGAGGTCGCCGAACCCTTTGAAAGTAATCTATATAGAATTGGGAGTTTGTCTCTCAGGGACCACTCAAAAATAGGAGGGCCAGAGCCAAAAACCCTAGGAAGGAGGGATTATAGGAGTGAGGGTGACCAAGGTGCAGAGGACAGAGGGGGACGCGGAGAAAGCTCACGTACGGAGCCAAACAGTCCAATCTGGTCGACCCAGAGAAACGGGAATCACCCAAAATCGTCGAGTTTGGGTGATTCCCGAGCCGAGTGGTGGTCGTTGAGTGTAATATCCCCACAATTTTTTTTTGGTAATTTAGCAGTTTACAATACAAGACCCGTTAGGGATAAGCAATAAGAATACAATAATTCCGAAAACTGAAACCCTTCCACTTTCTGATCACCATGTGCCCAATCTGGAAAGGTCAGAGCATACAGTGTTGAGGGGATCCTTAGTTGAAAATTACTAAAAAGTATTACAATACTTGGGCGGCAAGCCAACCCCTTCCGCCTATACAACAGGTGAAGGAAATTCAGAAACTTCCTAGTGGTAAAACAACCAGGAACAAACCAAACAATTGAAACAACAATCACTCTACCGCTTATGCAGTGGGAGGACTGTAAATGAAGATTACTATCAACTCCACCGCTTATTCAGTGGGAGGACTGGAAATAATAAACTATCAGTCAACCACTTATTTAGCGGGAGGACGAGAGTACAAATTAGAAGGGAGATAGGCGGCAGGGCCAACCTATTCCACTTATACAATGGGGGAATACAAGTACATTGCAGCAAAGGGATTGATCAGTACTACTGAAACAATCTTACAATAATGAATCCTGCAACTACTGTCAAAACAAGAGAATTATCAACTCTAATAGAAGGAAAGTTCTACTAGAGATTACAACGGATAACACTAAAACTACAACCCAAATACACGCTTAATCAAACCTGAAATGAAACTATCAGCAACACCAAAACGAACCAGCAACAATGAAATGCACACAACTCACTCAAAACTCCACCAAACAGCTCCAAACTAGTGGCAAATGAATGTTAGAGGATAGGCGATCAGACCCCCAGCTCAACAACCCCATCAATTCACCACTGAAAAAGCTGCAGGGTTGGCTGGAAATGTACGGCCAGCAGGGAAGTTCGATCAGCAAGGAAAAATTGCACACCCAAACACTTGACATGAGCTTCTAGATGATGAATCGCCCAGCAGAGAGGCTTCCAACGAGATATTACCCAGAACAAAAAGACACTCAACTAGGAAGATATGACTGAAAATCACTTACAGCCACTCCAAAAACCAGCAAACTGAAAACACACCCAACACACCAATTCTGAAAATTTCTCAATCTCTTCGATTAGCACAATCTACCTCTCTGGATGAAAGATAGTCACAAATAATCAGCTAGGTACTGTCTTTCAAGCAAAAAACTAATGGTTGCTAGGGAGCACGCAACTTTGAAGCTCAATTTTGGCACCATTCCGACAGCATAACAATATCATTCAACAAGCATCCCCAAATGAGAGCTCAACACTCTTATTTATAGGTTTTCGAGGCTCAAATTCAAATTCAAATTCCACACAAATGGCGCCCAAATTCCATTACATTTCATTTCACCCCTTAGGCATTGCATTTCATATTTCCCCTTTAGCATATGGCGTCCAAAAATGTCCCCCTTTAAGTCGAACTTTTGAGGATAACATGAAGTACATAAAATAATAATAATGCACTGCATTTGGCGTTCAACAAGAGGGTGAAATAATTCTCCCAAGTAGACTTAGGATAAAATTATCATTTTCTCCTTTTCCTAAGTCATCCATCCATAAAATAATCAAATATAAAAACTTATGCCTAAGGTATTGATATATTAAAAATGCCTTGTCCTCAAATACTGATTATTGCCAAATTTGGCCAGAGACTAAAGTGCTAGAAATCACCAAAACTGAATTGCTAAAAATAGACATTTGAGTTCGAACACAGGAACTTGCCAAAAAATACACTGCCAGACATGGCCATTGAGCTGAGTTGCAGAACCCCTGCTAAAAATAGTACTTACTATAAATAGCATACTGCTAAAAATAGTAAGTGTGTCAAAAGTCATTTTCATCACATTTTGAGCAGCAGTCATGACTTACTAAAAATAGTGTCTAGAAATCATCTCCGAAGAATTTGCATGTCAAACCATGCTGGAGCTCTCAAAAAACCCAGAAAAACCCAGAGAATTTAGCTGCTTCCGCCACCACTTACTGAAAATAGTAAGTCAGTCAAACCCCATTGCTTTCTATGCATGTACCCTCATCGCGAAGCTTTATGAAAACCCAGAAGGAATCCAGAATAAGAACTGTAAAATTCCAACATGCAAGCCACCAAAAATGCCAAAGCATCCTCCTAGAAAATAGGAAACCCTAATTTCTGCCTCTATTGACCAACGGGTCTCGGAATTGGCCAACAGTCCTGTTGTGACCTTTTCACACATCGCCCCATTGCTAACGGGGACCCCCTCTTTGTCGGCTTTCTGCGTTGTTAGGTTAGGGTTTTGGTTGCTTAGTGGGCAATTTTGCGTTTCCCATGCCCGAGTCTCAGAGTTTTGATCATGCCTAGTGTCGTCTAGGGTTTTTGAAGCTATAGGATCAAGTTGCAAAACGTTGATATTTTAATGATCCTAAGTTTTTACTAAGTGTAGACCTATTGAGCGTTAACGTGTTTTCAAACACGCGCATCAGTGGTTTTAAAGTGCCAAGGTATTTACAGATCTTTTGGAGTTGTTTTCTCGCTCCTAAGGTATTATTTAAGTTGGTTTCGCACTTTATTCCAATATTTTCCTAGTGTTTCGCTCATATTTTTGGAAAAATTGTCTAAGTCCAGTCAAATTTAAAGTTTCTAAGTGATTTTGAGTGGTTAAAATGATAAAATCCTAAGGGAAATCCTTATTCCAAGGGTTAAAGGGTCAAAATCCATGCTAGAGGTGCTTTTCCCCTCACATTCCAGACTACCCAACCCATTCCCCCACTCAAAATCCATACTACACATGGGTTTCCCCTGAAATCCATACTGGCTACTATTTTCCCCCACTGTTTATCCATACCTGGGTCGAATTTCCCTTGGAAGTGCTAAAATTTGGCTAAGTGTCAGGATTTATCTAGACTGCCATCAATTTTCCACCAGGAGTGCGGACTGGAGTGCAGACTGGAGTGCAGACTGGAGTGCGGATGATTCCATGCCTGGGTCGATTTTCCACCAGGATTTTTGTGACAACTAAGTGAGGATTTTTGTCCGGATTTTCATCCAAACAATGATTGATTTTCCCCTGAAAGCATTAAGTGAGGATTTTTCTCTGGATTTTCATTCAGACAGGGATCGATTTTCCACTGGGAATATTTTGAAGAGTTTTGAGTCCAGGTTTACATCCAGACTGAGGTCGAAATTCCACCAAGGAGGTTTTTTCCAAGTTAAGTGAGTTTGGAGTGTGGATTTTTCAATCCAGACTGCCATCGAATTTCCCCTAGGGGTGATTTTTTGCAAATAGAGTGGATTTTTGTCCAAGCTCATATCGATTTTCCCCAGGGAGGATTTTGTGTGCATTTTGATGAAGTTATGCATGGATTTTTGTCCAAGCATGGGTCGAATTTCCCTTATGGGGTAAATTTTGGCATTTTAATGATTTTTGAAGGGATTTTTCAATCCCAACCTATATCGATTTTCCACTGGAGGCTTATTTTGGATTTAATTTGCAATATTTTAATAAATAAGCCCCATTTTTAATTGCTTTTAAATAATTATTGATGATTATTTAAAATTTTAAAAAAAATTTAATAACTTGCAATAATCATTTAATATTTGAACCTTCTAGAAGAAAGTTAGGTTTTCACCAAGCAAGTATTTATACAAGTGTTTTATCCCACATTGCTTGTGTGGTGAAAGTGTGAGGTGAAAGCAAGTATATGAGAGGAGACTTAGCATTATTTTATTATTATTTCTGCTAGGTGTCTCCATGAAAGCGATTTTTTTCTCCAAGTTGGGCGAATTTTTAGCAAGGCGTTTTTGTGAAGTGTAGGATTGAGGATTTATTTTCATCCATTTTTTCCAACATTTTTTGGTGAAAATTGGCAATTTCATGTTTGGAGACTCAGGCGATTTTTCCTCCACCATTTTTGCTTCTTGTTCAGACCTTCATTGCTGCAGATTGCTGCCATTAACAACATTTTTCATAATTCTGAAAATTTCGATTTTTGCTAAGGCAATTTTTTGTGTTTGGGGTATCCAATCCCAACTTGGACGATTTTTCAGATTGCTGCCATCCTTGCTACTGCAGATCTAAGCTGACATTGACATCATTTTCAGATTTCCATTTTGGCGCCATGCTTGGGAAAATTTCGACTTTGCTAAGGAGGTGATTTGGTGCCATATTTTGGTGATTTTTCGTGCATTCTTGTTGGCTGCCATCATTTCCAGCCTGTTGATTCGCTTCAGATGTGAGGTTTGCTTCAGATTTTGACCTCCACTAATGGCTGCCATTAATTTTCAGACTTAAGTTTTTATTCCCCAGCCAATTCCAACTTAAACATTTAGCATTCGGAGGTGTTTTATAGAGTTTTTTGTGCATTTTTTAGACCATTTTATCGCTGTTGCAAGTTTGAAACTCCATTGTTAAGCGGTTGTCTTCAGAAATTTTCATTTCCAGCCACCTAACCATTTTTGGCAAATTTGCTTGGGGCTGTCTCCTTAGCCATTTTTCATCATTTTCAGGGATTTAAACCACTTTGCAAGGTGCTGGTTAAGTCTGAAGTATCCAATTTTCAGACTTGTCCTCAGAAATTAAATTTTTACCAGCCACACTTACATTTCAGAAAATGATTGTTTTGATCATTAGAACTGATTTTTATCAAGATTATGTACATTTTTTGAAGATTACAACATGTTTTAAAAGTCTAATTTTCAGGTTGTCTTCAGAATTGTTGACCTCCATTGTTGACTGCGGAAGGTGTCTTCAGACATTCATTGTGTGAAAACACAATCTTTCACACCTTTCCTTAGTCATCATTTATCCGGTATACTCCTTTGCATTTTAGCTTGCATATTTTCTAAGCATAAGGAGGTATTCAATGAATTTTATGGAAGGCTTCCATGCCTTAGTGTTGTCACACTTTGAACTTCATTGCTAAAATTTACCAAGTGTATGGATTATTTTCCTGACTCCATGCTCTAATAAGCTAAAATCTTTAGAAAGTCAGGAATTTTATTACGAATATTATTTTCCTAAGTCTACCTTCGAGCTTCGTACAGGTGTGATGTCAAAGTCGGGATATAAAGAAAGGAAAGAACTATTGAAGACACTGGAGACTGGATTTTATCCAGAGTTTAAGATTTCATCCAAATGGAAGGAGATCGCTAATACAAACATGCATTTCTTGGACTTTGACCAGATGCAGCATCGGATGTTCGAAGTCAGAGATCAGGTTCCTTCCCCAACATATGCGAATATTATGAAGAGTGGCATTTTCCATGCCGCTGGATTTCCACAGTCCATACAGTGTAGTGAGCTTATCCTGGAATGTGCACGATGTTATGATCCGCTCACAAGAATGATTAAGACTCCTAAGGGCGTTGTCATCGCCTACCTTGCTGAGGATGCCATTGCTGAGGTGTTCGGAATTCCACGCGGAACAAACATGAAGGATGTGACCAAGGAGGATTACGCAGACAGATACACGAAAAAGATGGGTGTATGCAAGAATTTAATTAACAAAGAGTGGATGATTGAGCCTAGGTCTCATCATTCCAAGGCTCCCAAGACACTCATGTGCATAGATTTTAAGGAGGAATATAGTGATTTAATATTCCTACTCAACAGAGTGATGGGGATGCCGCAGGGAGCAATATTTGATGGATGGATGTTCTACTTCATCCAAGATTGTCTTAGAGGAACACTAGTGAATTGGTCCAAGATTATAAGTGACAATCTGGATTTTCAGCTGAGGAATGTAGAGCGGTCCAAGTCATTCGCCATGACTTCTTACCTGGTGTACCTGCTTGCACGATTTGTTTCATACAGAGGATTAATATGCAAAGGTAAAGTTGGGAATGGGCAAGGACAATTCAAAAGTTATGAATGCTACCCCCAACTGAGCATGCATAGAATTGAAGGCTATAAGAGAGTGAATGATGCATTTGTTGCACCTCTGCCGTTGGTGTGGGCCAGGCGACCATGAGGACGCAAATTGCCCGCAGGCAGGGGTTAATCTCCTCAACATTGAGAAGGCTGAGAAGACTCGTGAGAAAGAAGTACTGGCGATCACCCGCGCCCAGACGA
This sequence comes from Cryptomeria japonica, assembly GCF_030272615.1. Lineage (NCBI taxonomy): Eukaryota > Viridiplantae > Streptophyta > Pinopsida > Cupressales > Cupressaceae > Cryptomeria > Cryptomeria japonica. The sequence continues at coordinate 532,932,330 of NC_081407.1, forward strand.
AAAAAGCCACTTATCCTGACCCCCGTACGGAGAAGGAGAGATTACGGGAGGCAAAGGCCAATATTGAACGTGAGATGATGACCGAACGACGTGACAACGAGGTGGCGAGTACATCATTCCGTATGGAAGCGGAAAATAACATCATTGAGCAAATTTTGCAAATAGAGGTGCCGATAAAGGTAAAAGACCTTCTAGACTCTATGCCACAATTGAGGACTGCCATCCTCACCAATGTGCAAAGCACCGCATCGTCGAGTGCACCACAGGTAGGGGTTCCCGCCACCGCTACGAAGAGTACACCACAGGTGGAGGTTTCCGTCAGCCCTTCGACTGACCCAATGTTACTAGCCTTGAGCAGTGGTAGACACCCAGCTGTGGTAGAAATGGGTATCCGTGGGACCATTCTGAAGGACACCATTGTGGATGGTGGATCTGGGGTGAATGTACTACCAGAAGAAACATGGAAGCGGCTGGGGAAGCCCACCCTGTGGCCACCCACATTCAACCTGGTGGGAGCGGACCAACACGGCATTAAGCCACTCGGCCTGTTGATGGCCCAGCAAGTGACAATTGGTACGCAACCATTCTTGTTAGATTTCGTGGTTATTCCCTCGAAGAAGAAAGGCTATGACGCCATCCTGGGGAGAGCGTGGTTGATCAACGCAAGGGTAAACCACAACTGGAAGAAAAATACACTTTCCATGGAGAAGGGAGGGCGAAAATATACCATTGACCTACACACCCAAGATGTTGGCGAAGAGCTCGCCTCTTCCGACTCGGACTCAGAGGACTCTAATAAAGGGGAAGGGGGTCCCAATGAAAGTAAGGGCAAGAACGCGATGGAGCCGAACAGTGAAGGGGTGCTTGAATTGGAGGGATGTTCTGAAGATGAGAGATGCTCACTTAACGGGCTCTTCCACTGGCAGATGGAAGATTACGAAATGTTCCAAAGCTACAGGCTAGAAGTAGAGGAACCAGAGCAACCAACAAAGGTGTACCTGCCGGAATACAAAGAATATTGGAAGGGAGACGCCCCAAACCCTGGCGACGTAAATAATCCGAAGAGTGTCGGCACCGATTGGAACCCTGTGTGGAAGGCCGCAGCCTTCAAAATCTTTATTATCCTTCTTCTTCTTATGTACGGGAAGGAGGTCGTGGTCCCTGTAGAATTTGTGGTTCCAGGTCTTTCAATGACCAGTGAAAATAGATTGGCCACCAACGGGTACAAATTGAAACCTTACCACGCGAAGCGCGCAGGGGACCCGAGAGGCCAGACAGACACTCGAGAGCCCGGAGGGGGACCCGAGAGGATGGAAGGGGACCTAAGAGGCCAGACAAGCAACTCGAGAGGCACGGGACAAAAGAAGGAGACTTTTGGGCGAGAAAAACCGAGAAGGATGAAGGGCGATCCCAGAGACAGGGGACCCGAGCCGAAGACTCTCTAGACAACTTCAAAAAAAAAAAAAATCGCACGGTCGTACGATACCGACCGTACGGTCAAAAAAAAAAAAAAAGAAAAATAAAAGAAAAAAAAAAAAAAGGGGAAAATGGCCACTGTACGGTAGGGCCAAGGCGACAAGGTGACACCACCGTGCGGTGGAATCACCGTGTGGTGACACCACCGTGCGGTGGACAGTGCACCACCGTGCGGTGGAATCACCGACAGTGACACCACCGTGCGATGGAACCACCGACGGTGGAACCATCGTGCGGTGGGACCACCGTGCGGTGGAACCATCGTGCGCCGTGCGGTGGAATCACCGTGTGGTGACACCACCGTGTGGTGGACGGTGCACCACCGTGCGGTGGAATCACCGACGGTGACACCACCGTGCGGTGGAACCACCGACGGTGGAACCATCGTGCGGTGGTCACACCGTGCGGTGGGAGCCACCGAAGGCCGCGCAAGGATATAAAACGCCGCACACCGCTGAGGAAAGGAAGAAGCGACCACACCGCACAGCCGACCTTGGCAATAAAACCCCGCGGAGGAAGAAGACACCGAACACGGCCGAAGGCACATCACCGCGCAGCCAGGGAAAGGGACGCACCGCGCGGCCGGATCAATACACACAGCCCACGAGCTACCGCAGGGAGTGAAGCGGATGGATGGGGTCGAGGGTTCTTACAGATTGATCCGCCGCTTAGGGAGAGCGGGATTTCGCACAATTCCACACAGCCACGTAAGGGCAAAACCTAGGAATGTAGGAAATGAGGACCTCGCGAGGGGCGCTGCCCCTCGACCCCGCAGGGGCGCTGCCCCTCGACCCTGCTGGGGCGCTGCCCCAAACCCCGCGGGGGCGTTGCCCCCAGACCCCCAGTTTATTTTTGAGCTACAGAATACCACGGGAAGTGTCGTGCTTGTCCGTACTGTGAGAAAGAAGCCTGCAGCTAAGCATTGGCGGGGAAGAAATAAGCCGTAGAGGGAGACGGATTTGGAGGTTGCGAACAAACAAAGTTTGAGGGAAGGCATTGCAAGTCCGCGCAGTCGTACGACAACAGGGAGTTATTCAGTTCAGTTTTTAGCCTTTGGGGAGTGTGATGGAGGATTTGAGGTGTCTCCTAGCATTTGTGCCAGTGGATTGTGGCCACCTCCAGGCATGACTGGTACGCTTTGAGGAACTCGGAGGATGTCTCAGCTGGACGTGAGGTTGCCGTGGTGGATGCACAGAGGGCTTGGGAGGAGCTGACCACCAGGTTGGAGGCAATAGTCGTGTGAGACTTAGTTCAGCGTACCCAGGAGAGCAGCACGGGTGGCTATCGAGGACAAATTGGCTAGGGAGACAGTATCAATTGAGTAGCAGTTGGTGGAAGCTGAGACTGAAAAACATGTTTTGCAGACAAGTTTGGGTTAGGCACAGGAGGACTATGATGGCAAAGGAAGCAATATTGGTGAAATCTGCACTTGAGCATCGGCTGGTAGCAGAAAAGGTTTTCAGGCGAGGATGCAGCAAGTGTATAAGATCTGGGCCCGACTAGCGTTAGTAGTTCCTACCGTTCATCTCTATTTTGTATTAAGTCGTCGTAGTCGACTTCTTTTCTTGGGGGGGATGATGTTGACGGGAATAATCATTATGTTATGTTGGTATATTATGTTTATGTTGTCGTCGGTAATAATGAGTTACGACGGTCAGTTAGTTAGCCGACGGGTAGGTAGTTGGAGTCGCGACGGTTGTGTCGGTTAGCCGACGGGTAGGTAGTTGGAGTCGCGACGGTTGTGTCGCACCCCTTCGGCTGTCATATATTGTACCACCTCCGGGTGTTGGAGGACATGTAATGTTGACGACAGATTATAATATGAACATCTTTTGACATTAATGGCAAGCTTATTCTGGTACTTCTTTTGTAATTGCATTGTGCATTGCTGTTCGATTTCTGTATTCTTCCTGTTTACCCAGTGAGGTAAACAGCATTCACTATGTACATCACACGGATGCTGCAAGGCGGAATCCACAGAAGATTTGCAAAGAGGCAACAAAGTTAATAGAAAAATATGGATCGTGGTATATACAGTTTCCCACTTTCACATACCTCAGAATTGATAGGTTTCAATCTGAACCCTACAGACTTCCTAGGTATCCTACCGACAGAATGATATTGTTGGAAGTGGTGAGACAGCTTCTAGAGTTCGATGTTATCCAGAGAGAGAAGCACAGGACAGGAATGACATTCCTTATTTCAGTTGGGAAGACAACAGAGGTTTGTCAGTCCGCCATACCCGCCAGCGCTGCGAGTGAGGAACTTGCATTCTATCGATTTGCTACGTATAAGAAGAGAGAAAGATTTGATCTAGACAAGAAGGTCGGAAGGATTAGAGGAGAGAAGTTCACTCATAAGATTGACATAGAAGATTATTGGGCTAACCTGATGGACGAGCAAGCAGTGAAGAGAAGAATGTGGTCTAGAATGTCAGTGGATTTCATGAGGAAGTGTGGACCTTTCCTCATTCCTAATTAGGTATTAGATGATAGAGATCATACACATCCGCAGTATGAGAGTGAAATGAAGAAGGCAATCCTATTGCCTAATTGGTCAGAGTCAGAAGAGATTGACCTAAATATATTAATGAGAGAGGTCTTGAATTTCTCCCACCTATGGGTGGATATACAGATGAATAAGTTAGTTGACATGGGTGTTCCCTTCACTTATGAAAGGATGAAGTCGGAAGAGTCTACTTTCGAAGATGATTAGAGGACTGTCAGTGATGTCAAGATTCATGCAAACGAGGAGAGTCAAGCTCCCAAGAGAAGGAAGAACACATTAAGAGAAGCCAAGGCCAGAGGGAAGAAGATTGAGGAGGTGAAGAAGAAACAGAAGACTATCATTCCTCCACTTATCATTCCTTCACCCCCTCCCAGTGTCTCATCAATCGAAGTGATTGAAGTAACAAAACAAAACAAGGTGACTCAGCAGTGTTCCAACACAGTGTGTTGATACTACCAGAGAATATTCAAGAGTTCCATGCCATAGCGACATCTGCACCTCTTGATGAGAATAATGATCAGCCGGAATCCCCTACTGTCCTTTTGGAAGTTAGCTTGGGAAATGAAGTATATGATTGGACTAGGAATAATCTGGATGATAATGATGATGTTATTTCGGCATTGAAAGGACTTGATCGAGAAATATGTCTCGATGATGGTATGGAGATGGCCGCTATTCCTGAATGGCTGAGGAGAAGTATGGAGAAAAGTAAACAAATGATAGATGTGCAGCCTATTGATGATATTGATGACTACCTAGCTAGGAGTGCTAAGGGGAAGGAGCCCAAGAGAGCAGAGATTTTGTCGCACATAGCTAGAGAAGAGACAGGAATGTGGATTGCGCAGATTGTTGTTCCTAATGCAGGCATGATAGCGGACATTGCTACTCCTATGGATTTCTAGATCACTTCAGTCGCCCTTGGTCGTACGTCCAGAGAACAGGAATTCCAGGAGATTGGTGAAAACCTCCAAGCAATCAATGCAAGGTTAGACAGAGCGGTTGAGGAGAATGAAAGGTACAAAGAAGAAAATATTAGACTCTGAGAGTATATTGCAGGGACAAGGCGTGGAGATCCCACCCTTATTTATCCTATTGCAGTTGACCATAGAATACATTCACACTGTGAGGTAGCGAGAGGTATGCACTCAGAGGTGGAAAAGTGGATTGAAAGCACAAGAAAGCAGGCAGATGATTTCCTTACTCAGTTTGTCCATGCATATGATAGGACAACAGGGCTTGTATTTAAAATCCAGTATTTGGAGGGAGTTTGGGAAGAATTCCGGCCTATTCAAGACAAGACTATTCCACACCTCCAGGCATTGAAGAAGATTCCTGATTCCACCTTGGTCAACGAGAACATTGTGCACAGTGGAGACAGATATGATTTCCATGGCTGGTATTGTTCACTAGCCGTGAAGAAATCAACTTATGAGAACGCCCAGTCGAGTTGTATGGAGATGGAAGGATTCATTCAGGACATTCAGATGAAGATCCTTGCCTCGATTGAGGAATTATTGGGCGTTGATGTTAGTGATGCTAGTGGTTTACACTTAGCCGAATTAAGAAACAAGATGAAATTTATGTATTTTTGCCAGTTGGACTCTTTGAAGAAGAGTCAGATAGATGACTTGGTCTCTTTGTTGATTCATGTTCATAGTTCGCAGAAGCTCATGTGAGAATGGGAGAAAACTTTGACTACTTGCTCGGATTCATTAGACGTGATTGATTTACAGCAGGATACCTTGCCTAACATTTCCATGGATGAATTAGATTCAGTATTGGCTAGATTCTTGGAGTATGCTAGGAGAGAGAGAGATGCAGGGAGGAATCTTCTAGAAGATTCCTTATTTGATGACTAGGTATCTTTTCATTGGGCCATATGTTGGTGGCGCCATTTTTTATGTAACCCTAATTAAGGCAATTCTAGGGTTTTGTTGGCATGATCTTGGCCGTTGGTCTTAGATCAATCTTGGCCATCCATTTTTGTAAGAGACTCTATATATGCCCCCTTGTCTCTCATTTGTAAGAGAGAGTTTTTGTAGAATTGTTGGTATATGCTACAACTATTTGAATCCTAATCATTGTTCAATTGTTGGTGATTTTACTCTTCAAGTGTTGTATTTGCATTCATGGTTCTCAATTCCTCCAAGTTAGATTAGAATTTAGATTAGAATTTATTTTCATGTATGTTAGATTGAGTGGAAGATTTGTTGAATTTATTTGTGTGGAATCCTTAGTCCATACCACTAGCCTCTTGCCGCTGGTAAGTGCACCTTGTGTGGTCAACTAGAATTTGAGTAAGCATAACTTCAACTATTACGCGTCCGTTGACAAGCATCAACTTGGATGGTGTCTACGTTTGATGGTGATAGCCTAAAAATCTTTAAGTATACCTTAGACGATTGCACTATGCTTGTGTCAATACCTGATTGTGAGACCTTGCCTGGTTTGATTCCATTAAATCCATTCATCATTTCCTACATTCCTAGGTTTAGAATAGATTTCCTGAACCCTATTCTTTTTCCCTCTTTTTTAGTAAGAAGTAAATCCAGAGCCATATTGATAAATCTTAAGTCGATAGCACACCTATTCCGCATCATTCATGATAATCCAAACATTTGCGTAAGCCCTTAAGTGAAACACAGCAATTCACATCAACCACTGAACTTACCCACTCGTCAAGACCTGACATGTAGAAACCTTGGAATCATTTTAGTTGATCTCATTCTTAGCATCTGAGGTGATTTTGTTCAAGAGAGGGTAAATTATCTTGGTAATTTATTCTGTATTGTTATGTGCATAACAAACACATCAACAAGTCCCCAAAACCAACGAGAGCGGAAAAGGGGGACATTACTGTCCGCCCTTCCCAAAATTGCTTGTCCTCAAGCAATGCCCCCTGTTGTCCTCATTTTTGTTTCCAAAAATGAAGGACCACTACGTTAAAATTTTTGTGAAAAAATGGAAAAAATTACTCTATGGCATGCTTCCCGAAGCAAAATTTTGACGAATCCTTGGACTGGCTTAATCCTCAGTCTATCCTCGAACTACGTTTCGAATTTCTTCAAATTCTGGGTTCGTTTTCTATGTCTTTCCTTCAATTTCGGGTTTTAAAACCCCGACTGCAGGTGGAGAATTTTCTTCAAACTGCAAGTTTTAATGATATTCATTGTTTTGGTTGTTGTAGGGGAATTTTTAGCTTATTACATGTGCATCTTTATTAAAAGATGTTACTTGCAATTTGTTTTAAATTTCCTTTTCTTGTTTTGTCTTTTTTATTGTTTTTTGGTCTTTTTTAGTTAAAATAGGGATTTTTTGACTCAATTACAAGTAAACTTGCAGTTTGGTCAAAAAACCCCTACTTTAATGGTTTTTGCATGTAATAGAGATTTTAAATCCCCATTACATATGTGCAAGTATTTCTAACTTGTTGTAGAGATTTGATTTCCCTTTTACAAGTAATTAAAACTTGCAGTTTGCTCCAAAAAACCCGATTTTGCCTTGCAAGTGCATTTTTGACAATTTTAAACTTGTCATTTGTCCAAAAAAACCCGATTTTGGCTTGGCAAGTGAAAAAGTAAAAAATAAAACTTGTCATTTGTCTAAAAAATCCCGATTTTGCCTTGTAAGTGGAAAAAGTGAATTTCAAACTTGTTATTTCCTCCCCAAAACCCGATTTTCATTGTTTCATGGCAATTCGAACTTGTTGTTTGTCTCCCAAAACCCGATTTGCAAGAAAAACGGATTTGTTGAAGATGTCAAAGCGATTTTTTGTGGAGATTTGTTGGAGATGCAAGGCGTTTAGGATTCTATCCTATTCTCATGCATTTACAAACGCATTTTTCGCCATTTAGGGTTTATTGTTACTGGTTTTTTGAGCTAAATCAGCTAACACGTGGTTCCTTCAATCCACATTTTGGGCGTTTTTTACTCCACAAATCTGCATTCTCCTAAATCGTTTTCCCTTCTCTCACCTAGGCATGGAGTTTGGGATAAGATTTAAGCTATTTAATGATCCATCAATGATGCATTGAATACCACGTTTTTGCAAAAACGTGATTCCTTTGGCTGCAAATTGGAAGGGTTTAATGCCACGAATCTTTGACAAGATGAATCGTTTTTTCTTTCCATGCTAAGGCGTTGGGATTTGAGGAAGATTTGACCTCTTCTTGTGCCTCCAAGTTTGTATTTCGCTGCCACGTTTTTCATATAAGACATTCTTGCAAAAACGTGTAAAGGGTTTGGCATTACGGTTTGGGTTTATTGATTGATTTTGCTTCTTCACTCCAAGGATTGTTGCATTATTGGAGAAGCATTTTGCATTTTCAAGAAAGGTATGTTCTCTTTCCTTTCTTTCCTTCATTTTATTATTTTCTTGTTTTCTTGATTTTCGTTATTAGTTGCATTTTAATTATGTGTTCTTCTTCCCCCAAAAATCGGTTTTTGTGAGAGGATTCTTCCCTTGGTATGCAATTTTTGAATTGCATTGTTCTTCCCAAAACTCCCTCTTTACTTTTATTCGGGATATTTAATCTCGATTACTGGAAATTCTTGTTCTTCCCCTACGGTTAAGGAATTTAACCATTTTTGGTTAAAATTCCAAGTTAAAAAGTGTGAAATACCCCTCCCTTGCAAATTCGGGTTTTGAAAACCGGATTACATGTTGAAGAGTTCTTCACATTTTCATGAAAATGACTTTCCCAGATTTTCCCATTTCTATCCATTCATGTTCCCTATATCCGTACTTTCCATTTCCATCATTTCCCGCAAGTCAAAATCTCATTTTTCATCCATTTCTCCATTATCGAATTTACAAGTGTACTTGTATTCGGGTTTTAAAACCCCGATTGCATGTATGTCCTTTCCAACTTGTATACTTGAGAAAATTCTCCCAAGATCCAAAATTGGTCAAAGTCAAGATTTTCCCATTTCTACATATTTCCCCTCTTCCTCTCACAAAATCGTGAAATTCAAGAATCAAAGTTTTACCCATTTGGAGAAGGAAGAATGATATTTCCAGCTGACTATGATGTTGCCTTAACTCTTTTAAGTCTTCATCACAGCATTCCAGGTTCACAATCAATGTCAGATTTGCCGGCATCTCCAACTCCAAAGAAAATGAAATACAAATATGACAAATATCAGAATGAGGTTGCACCTTCCCAGGTTTCTTCTCCTTTGGATCGCATCAGAGACACGGAGATAGGGCACGTTGATATGGCAGAATTTGTCAACCGGGTAGAAGATCCACAGGATAATAACTTGCAGCAGCTGTTGGACAGCCATATCCATCATGCATCTTCCTTCCCAGTGGCTGCCCTAGAACCTGAGTTCGTTCTTGCATGCGCTCCATCATTTTGACAAGGAATCAAGAGTCATCAAAAATGATGATGGTGAAGCTATAATTCGTCTCGATGCGGATACAATCGAGAAGGTCTTCAGAATACCTCCTGCACCTGTTTATATGGAAATCACCAAAGAAAGTGCAGCGGAATATTACGTGAAGAGGGAAAAAGATTGCAAGCGGCACATCAATAGGTGGATCCAAGAGCCACGTCCTTCCTTCTCAAGGTGGGCAAAGTTGTACCGTTGTGTTTTCAAATGGGAGATAGGAGACACCATCACTCTTCTCAGCAGGATGATCGGCCTTGAGCATTCCAATGTCTTTGAGCTATGGATGTATCAGTTCATTATGTTCATACGGCAGTCACATCACATTTCATGGAGGGAAGTCATCAGCGATGCCTTGTGCGAACAACTTGCAGTAGTTCCTACCACCATGACCACCTTCATGAATTCTTATTTGGTATATTTAGCAACATCACTTAGACACTTTCCAGGTCTTTCTACCAAGGGTGATCGCTCGCTTATACCAGTTTGGGAATATTATGACCAGTTGCCATTGAAACCCAACAGACTGCATTTTAGAAGGGTCCAAGATGCATTCTTCGGATATTTCATGTGTCAGTTTGACAGAGATCTCAGGAACAAAAGAGTATCAGATGAGGCATGGGTCAAGGTGTCTGAGTATGGGTGTTTGTTCCTGCAATTTCCCACCTTCACCTATATGAGGATAGGATGCTATGATGGTCAGCCATACATGCTTGCAAGATACCCAACCGATAAGATAATTCTTATGGAGTTGGGAAGACAGATCATGGCTGTTCACACTTTTCAGTCTGCTAAGCACAAGGTTGGAATGGGGATCTCTACCACAAACCCATTGAAAATTGGTCGATACTCCCTTGTCACATCTGTGAAGGCTAAGACCATGGAGGCTGAATTGCAGGAAATCAAGCTTAAAAGGTTCAAACCTAGAGCTGATTTTGATTATAGAGGTATGAAGGAGAAGATCAAGAAATCCTTTGTGCATGTTCATCGCATTGAAGACATTTGGGTAGATCTCCGCACAGAAGCCGAAGTTCTGAAGATGGATTACTGCAAGCTCACTGTTGAGCAAATTGTTGATTTGAACTTGGCGGATATCCCACAAGGGATGATTGATGACGGGCATATACTTGATCCTGAATACACTTCATGGAGGGTTGAGGAAGCTCCACTTCCTTTGATCCAATGGTCGCACAAAGAGTGCATCTCCATCCTTGACAGATTTCAGCCTATCTTGGCCAACACTAACGCATGGCTGAAAAGTAATGCTGTTAGACTTATCAAAATCAAGGTTGGTAAAGAAGATGATTCTACGGGGCCTCTTGGACGGAAATCTGAGATTCAGATTGACAACAAGGAGGGTGCTTCATCTTCGGGCACAAGGATCAAGTTACGAGTCAGTCGTGCAGTAGTGCTTCCTCCTGAGAAGACAACTATTTGTGGGAAGGAAAAATCACGATTCCATGTTCAGGTGATCGATCTGGATAATCCAGAAGAGGGGCAGCAATCTGATGACGCTCCTAAGTCTCCAGTTTCAGACTCGCATCATGAGGCCATTCCTCCAGTTTCATTGAGACGCCTCTTTCTCCTCCTGATTTGCTTGTGGATGAGTCTCCTCAGAATGCAATTCCCATTTCAGCATATGAGCCATCTCCTGATCATCAACAAGAAAGTGTGTTGAAAGTTCCTGAAGATATTCCTACTTGCATTTAGTTATCAGAAATTGATACTTCAACTTTTGGTTTTGAAGAATTCATGAGGCAATCCTCATGCCCATTGGTAACTGAGCAAACCGTGCTCGCTGTCCAAACAGATATTCCTCCTAGAATGACCACAATAATTCAAACAAAAACTGCTTCTCCTTTGCCTACGGCTGCTACTGGAAGAGAGTTGATGACTTTGCCTCCATGGCTTAGTTCTTTCACCCCGAAAAGGAAGAAGCAAGAGATCTCACCTGATGCCTTTGATTACCAGCAACTCAAACAGTCCAGATCCAAAGTTGCTAAAAAGGCCAAGACTATCTCTAAGGTAACTGTTGATAGCAACAAGATGAAAGTAGCTGAAATTGTGGAACCTATTGCACATAAGCCACTTGATGAAATGTCAGCTGCTGATTATAAGGTTATGAGGATAGAGTTGGACAAGCAAACGCATGAGGTCATTAAACATGATGCTCAGTTTTCTGTTGCTTCATTGGTGCAAAGGTGTGATGATCTTCTTGCGAAGAAAGACAAGCTAGAAGAGGAAAACCGACAGCTTATGGCAGCCATTCATAAAATCACAAAATCTGTTGCTGAAGGGAGTAACTCCATAGGTTCTTCTAGTTCCCAAGAATCGATTCGTGGAGTGGAAAGGGCTGCTCAGAAAGTACAAGCACTCGATTCCTGGGTTGATCAGCTTCATGATCAATGTGTACAAGTAATGAAAGACATTTTTCAAATAATGTCTAAGTTGGAAACCATTGAGGAGAAACTGGATCAGACTTCTAACACTTTCAAAGAGAATCTGGAAAGTGTTGAGAAAAGTTTGACAATCTGGCGTACCATGCCCCAACAACAGCTGAGTATTTTGCAAGAGCATGCCATCATCTCTTCCAGGGTCATGTACTTGGAATTTGAAGAACTCCTGGAAAACAAGACCCTTGTTCTTAAATCCCTCATTGAGGAGATCGGTGATGCAAGGAGATTCTGGGGTGAAGTTTACTGAGGTATTGTCTCACATCGTGAAAGGGCCTTTTGCAACATAGTAAGTCAGGATGGAGAGCTGATTCCAGAAGAAGAAGTTCTTGCTGATTTACAGATGAGGATCCATAATGAATGGAGGAGCAAACAATTCTCGGTAGCTTTGATTCAAGCATTGATGAAACACCAAGCCTTTCTACATGAAATCCAGTCTATCGTGGATAAAAACAATTCTGCATTCTTCCGCTGTCACGACACTATTGTGAAGACTATGGTTGTTGCCAAAAACACCCATGAACCAAATCCCGATGAACTACAAGCAAGCATCCAGAAATTTCAAGGATTTGTGTCTTCACAAAATGCAACTTAAGTGTTTTTCAACACTTAATTGAATTTTCCCTCTTTTGTAATTTTTAGTTGTAATTTAGTTTTAACAAATTACATGTAAAAGTATTTTTTGTAAAATGCAAGTTACACATTACTTGCACTTTTGTAATTACATGTAAATCAACTACAAGTTGTGTCCGATTAGGACTGTAGTTGGAATAAGTCTTAGTTAGTTGGAGTAACTCTTAGTTAGTTAATGAAGTCTCAGTTATTTATTGAATGAGTCTTGGTGGTTGAGAGAATCTCTCAAGTTGGTTAGGATCCTCCCACCTTTTTCTCAAGGCTCCTCTTCTATAAATACTAGAGGAGTCCATTGTAATTATCATCTTTTGAGAAAGCAAGCAAAAACTCTGCCAAATTTACAGCAAGAAGTCTTTGAGCTTATGTACGTGAATTGAAGGTTTTGAAGAATAATAAAGAAGGATTACTCAAGTTTTGAGTCTTTGAGCTACATGTTTGAGTTTGAATCTTTTTATTTCTTCTATGCAAAGTGTTTCTAAAGGAGCTTAGTCCAATCTGATTTGAAGTCTTTGAGCTGCAAGTAGAGAAGATTAATTAAAATAGGAAAATCTCTAGAAGGAGTAGCAAGTCTTTAAGCTTGCGTCTATTCTTGAGGAAAAATTACTGTTTGATAAGAAATAGCAGCAAGTTTTTGAGCTTGCATTAGTTCTTGTCTTTGTGTTGAAGGAATAAATTATTCCAGTCTTTGAGCTGTTGTCTTTTATTCGTTGTAAAATTTAGTATAGCAAAGGGTAGATAGGACTTCCAATAGTCAAGTCTTTGAGCTTGATATTGCTGTCCCGTCCCGAAGGAAGTGACGGACGTCTTTGCGCTTTCAGGAAACTTCATTTCCTTTCTCTCATTTCACTTGAAAATAGTTACTGCTGTTCATATTCAACCGCTATCCTTTTCTGTGAAGAGAAAAGGATATTGTCTTTCTTGAAGAAAGAAGGAAGACTTCTGTCCCATCCTGTTTTTATTTCAGTTTTAGTTAGATAGGGGGAGCCTTCCCTTAATTAGGAGAGTTTTTACTCGTGTGCTGTGGTTGAAACCACAATTTTGTATATTTCCCCCAAGTGTACAAAATTTTCAACCAACACCACCACAACTCCAAATAATTTTAAACTGATCCTCACCCAAGCAAGCACGATCCCAGGGTCCCATGTCCGTCTAAAGAAGAACCCACCATGCTGATGTTGTGCCACTCTAATCACATCAGTGGAAACATCACGCCAAAACTGCACTAACCTCCCTTGTAACTCCAAAATGTTACCATCCACGATATCCAAACTGAAAACTCTTTAAGGACAAAAATCAATATCATGCAGTATCTCATGCCCATATAGCTCTGAGTCAACAATATCAACAATGCCACTGTCTATCACAATCCTAGGCAATAGGAAAGATAGTCTACTCAACTCAAAATCAAACTCCTCAGCACACCTCCATATGGTATCTAACGGAGCCATGACTGCCAATGTGACATCTCTAAATCTTTTTGCAAAGAGGAAAGCATTTCATATCTGCACATGAATCTACTATGCTTCCCTAGAATTATTCTGACAAAACCATGGAGACTTCTAAAAACTCTTACAATTCCCACTCCAAGAACCTCAGAATGAAGAACCAAAGAAAGCAAAGGTTCCCTGTCCCAATCATAAATAGGAGAGAGGGCATAAGAATAACCACTAGTTAGAGCTTGAACACTTCCCATACACAGATACTGATTGCCCCAACTCGACATACCTCTCACTTGAGACCATAAACCCGTCCTACTAGGAGACTATGAAGTCTGAGAAAAAGTACACTAGCAGCCCACCAAGTCTGAAATGATTGACTTGAGATATGATTTTAGGAAAATCAACATCCAAGAAGATAAACAGTTGCTGCAACATAGAAAATCGTCATCCAAAATAACACATCTGCTCACATCCAAGGCTGGAAATATCCTCTCTAGTGACTCCAACTTCACATAGAACCATCCTTTGCTCAGAATATCTTCCCAATCCACTAGTTGATGAGCAAAAGGAACCAACGAATGGCTGGTAAAGAAGGGAACAACACCATCAAGACTGAAAATTTGTTCCTTATCCCTCCAAAGATCTTTATTTCAACATGTAATAAGCTCCATCAGACTATGTTGACAATCTCTAGCCTGGATACCCAACCGAAAGTGATTTTCAACACACTGAAAAGAAAACTCAACACATCCCCAAGTTCTGGTAAGGACCAAGTGCATACTTAAGAAATTGATGTCTCCTCTAGTGAACCCTTGAAGCCTAACCATGAAAGCTTCAACAACTTTGGAGTATGGAAGAAATGTTGTTCTCGAATCCAACTCCCAAAATGGACTGGTAAGAGCCCTATTATCGTTCAACCCAAGGAATGGGTTATCAAGCATGCAATCACCATGTTCTGGTCCTTCTTTCTCCCCTACTTCATGAGTAACAAGTCTGAAATCTTCACTCCTTGCTGCTGCAAGGAAACCATAAACGGCTACTAAACAGTGTTTAGACAACACCTTGATGCCAAAGATGTTGAAATCATCCATACACTGGAAACCATACTCAGTCTCATGTTCGATCACTTTGCCACATGTTTTATCATCCATCACGAAGAGAGGGTTTTCTTAACTTTCCTCGATACCCACTTCAAAGAGAGGGTTATCAAGAACCTGGAAGCCATCATTTTCCTCTTGCTCATTTCCATCTTGCTGATCCGAATCTGCACATGCAACTTTTGTTTTTCTTGTGAAGTTCTCAAGATCGAACTCTTCTCGAAGACTATCAAACTCGCCAATTGCTTGCTCGATTTCTTCAGCTCTTTGTGCATTCTCTTGCTCCCTGAAAAGTTTGAAATCAGCAAACTGATCTTCTACCTCCATTAGAACCAACTGAGTATTTTCTAACATGTCCTTTCTTAACTCAAGCTCAAGAGTAAGCTCTTCAACTTTCCTCTCCTTTCCTTGGAAAGCACTAAGAATCTTCTTTGCAGATTCGATGGCATAATCAAGATTAGTGATCAATTGTATGCACTCAGATTTCAATGTCTCCAAAGAGTCTTTGATTAGTTGCAGATTACGGAGAGCAACTTCATCCTTAACTCCTTCCCGTCTCTCTTCAATTTCAGCCTTCCAATAGAGTTCTTCTATCAAACTATGTCTACGGTCAAACCCAGATAGAATTCGTACCTCATTCTCAAAGGGCCTCATGAATTTATCCTTCCACTCGTGAACATGCAAAGGTGGTGTACTAGTCATTGGCTGTAACTGAAAATCAGAACTTTGTTTCTTGTCTTCGCTGCCCTCAAAGTTGCTCCAAGACTCCCTTTCTTCACCACTCACTAGACGCAATTGCTCAATATCATGAAGAGGCTCAGATTCTACTAAATCTTCAAGTTTTTGCTTACCACCAACTTCATGAATAGGTAAATCAGATTTGTATTTTAGAACCTCTTTAAACTTTCCATTATCAAGAACCATATGGTCCTCAAGCTCTACAACACAATTTGTTTGTTGAGCCTCATCACGATCAAAGGGAAATCCATCCCACACGGTTTCCTCGTCATCCTTACCTACCTTCACACCTACCTTCACACCTGGATCCCAAATGCTAAAGAGCTGATTACTTTGTTCAGTCAAAAAGGGATCATCATAGCTCCAAGTATTATCTAGATCTGGTGGTCTACCATGAGGGTAACCAATTATTTCATAATGTGAACAAAGATCATCAGCAAGCTGAAAACCAAACTCCAACTTAGACCTTGAATCTTCTCTTTGTTTCCACACATTTCTATTCTCACCAAAAGCAATGCTAGAACCAAGTGATGTTCCATCTTCCCACTCAAAAAGTGGATTGTCATATGTCTTCTCTATACCCATCTCAAACAATGGGTTATCATTGGAAACCACAAACTGATTTTCCAAGCTGCTATGATGAATACCAAAATTAGAATCTTTGTCATAGCTTTCAGCAGTGACTCCATCCTGCCCCAAGTCTCATGTACCTCCTCTTCGAAGCTTGTCTCATCATCATTATACCCAACAAATCCCAAACTAAGGTTTGATTCCTTGCCAAGATGAGGTGAAGGTGATGAAACAATGCTAGGCTCAATTAGAGGGGAACCAAAAGAATTCATACTTCCTTGTGGCTGACGGTTCTATAATCTCAATGACAGTATCTTCTTCAATCTTCATCTGCTCTTCCTTTGAAAACACATGAGTGCATTCAACACCATCACTAGCTCCATAAGCAACATTAAGGGGTTCATTATGCACAACCTCAAATATTGATTTTTCTTCTTCTTGAATGACAACCTCATCAATGGTAGGTGCATGCATGACATGGGAATCATCATCAACATTCTCAAGCTCCTCACTTGAAGTTTTTCTTTCCTCTTCTTGAGCAAACAGAGTAAGAGTTGTCATATGGTATTTTTTCTTTGCAAACTCAGTCATGTAGCATAATTTCGGATAGTGGTTCATGAAACAATTGAAAGGTAATTCTTCCTTAATGACTTGAGGAAGTGTATCATATTCCTCAAACATGCCAAGAATTTCTTCTCTAATCTTCTCCTCATCTGAACCCATCATTAAATTCTGAATTTCTACTGAAAGCACAGGAGGGCAGGAATAATTGATTTCTCTCTCACTCATGGAGAATTTGATCAACTGAACACACAGGCTAGCAGGGAAACCAGCTCTGATACCACTGTAGTATCCCCACAAATGTTTTTGGTAATTTAGCAGTTTACAACACAACAAGACCTGTTAGGAGTAAGCAATAAGAATACAATAATTTTGAAAACTGCAACCCTTCCACTTTCTGATCACCAAGTGCCCAATCTGGGAAGGTGAGGGCATACAGTGTTGAGGGGATTGTTAGTTGCAAATTACTAAAAAGTATTACAATACTTGGGCGGCAAGCCAACCTCTTCCGCTTATACAACAGGTTAAGGAAATTATGAAATTTCATGGCAGTAAACCAGCCAAGAACAAACCAAACAACAGAAACAGCAATCACTCTACCGCTTATGCAGTGGGAGGATTGGAAATGAAGATTACTATCAACTCCACCGCTTATTCAGCGGGAGGACTGGAAATAATAAATTATCACTCAACCACTTATTCAGCGGGACGACAGGAGTACAAATTAGAATGGAGATAGGCGGTAGGGCCAGCCTCTTCCGCTTATGCAGTGGGGGAATACAAGTAAATTGCAGCAAAGGGATTGATCAGTTGATCAGTACTACTGAAACAATCTTACAATAATGAATCCTACAACTACTGTCAAAACAAGAGAGTTCTCAACTCTAATAGAAGGAAAGTTCTACTAGAGATTACAATGGATAACACTGAAATTACAACCCAAATACACACTTAATCAAATCTGAAATGAAACTATCAGCAACACCAAAAATGAACCAGCAACAATGAAATGCACATAACTCACTCAAAACTCCACCAAACAACTCCAAACCGGCAGCAAATGAAGGCTACAGGATAGGCGATTAGACCCCCAGCTCAAGAACGCCATCAATTCACCACTGAAAAAGCTGCGCGCTACCCTAGGGTTGGCTGGAAATGTACGGCCAGCAGGGAAGTTCAATTAGCAAGGAAAAATTGCACACCCAAACACTTGACACGAGCCTCCAGATGATGAATTGCCCAGCAGAGAGGCTTCCAACGAGCTATTACCCAGAACAAATAGACACTCGATCAGGAAGATATAACTGAAAATCACTTACAGCCACTCCAAAAACCAGCAAACTGAAAACACACCCAACACACCAATTCTGAAAAATTTCTCAATCTCTTCGATTAGCACAATCTACCTCTCTGGATGAAAGATAGTCACAAATAATCAGCTAGGTACTATCTTTCAAGCACGAAACTGATGGTTGCTAGGAAGCACGCAACTTCGAAGCTCAATTTTGGCACCATTCCGGCAGCATAACAATATCATTCAACAAGCATCCCCAAATGAGAGCTCAACACTCTTATTTATAGATTTTCAAGGATCAAATTCAAATTCAAATTCCACACAAACGGCGCCCATTTTTCCATTACATTTCATTTCACCCCTTAGGCATTGCATTTCATATTTCCCCTTTAGCATATGGCGTCCAAACATGTCCCCCTTTAAGTCGAACTTTTGAGGATAACATGAAGTATATAAAATAATAAAAATGCACTGCATTTTGGCATTCAACAAGAAGGTGAAATAATTCGCCCAAGTAGACTTAGGATAAAATTATCATTTTCTCCTTTTCCTAAGTCATCCATCCATAAAATAATCAAATATAAAAACTTATGCCTGAGGTAATAATATATTAAAAATACCTTGTCCTCAAATACTGATTATTGCCAAATTGGGCCAGAGACTAAAGTGTTGGAAATCACCAAAAGTGAACTGCTAAAAATAGACATCTGAGTTTGAACACAGGAACCTGCCAAAAATAACACTGCCAGACATAGCCACTAAGTTGAGCAGTAGAACCCCTGCTAAAAATAGTACTTACTATAAATAACATACTGCTAAAAATAGTGAGTGTGTCAAAAGTCATTTTCATCACATTTTGAGCAGCAGTCATGACTTACTAAAAATAGTAAGTCTAGAAATCATCTCCGAAGAATTTGTATGTCAAACCATGCTGGAGCTCTCAAAAAACCCAGAAAAACCCAAAGAAATTAGTTGTTTCTGTCACCACTTACTAAAAATAGTAGGTCGGTCAAACCCCATTGCTTGCTATGCATGTACCCTCATCGCGAAGCTTTCTGAAAACCCAGAAGGAATCCATTATCAGAACTGTAAAATTCCAACATGCAAGCCATCAAAACTGCCAAAGCATCCTCCTAAAAAATAGGAAACCCTAATTTCTGCCTCTGATTGACCAATGTGTCTTGGAATTGGCCAACAATCCTCAAAACCAACTAGAGCAGAAAAGGGGACATTACATCAAGTTTGGCAGGCTCAGACTTGGACTCGGCCGAGTCCAAACTCGAAACTCGCCAAAAATCGCCTCCTTTCAAACTCACCTGGACTCACCGAGTTTGGGCGAGTTCGACGCCCAGACTCGGCCGGCATAAGGCAAAGTTAGAGACAAAAACAAAACATGTTTTAAAACGTTTTTATATGATTTTTTTTTTCGTTATATTTTTCTATGCCCCTAAAAGTGAACTTCATTTCATTCATTTGGCAAAATAGGAGGAGAAAAGTGAGTTGTGAAGAGAAACAAGGGTTGATTGAAGAAAATCCAGCAAGGAGGAAGCTGAAGATTTCATCCATTCATCACATTGGAGCTGCATTATACTTTGATTCGGTGCATCAAGAGTTGGAAAGGAAGAATTTGCAACTCATTTCAAGCTTGTTGTAAGAGGTAAGATTGATTTTTTGAGGTTTTTTTGTTTCTTGTAAGTAAAAATTTCATTTTCTATTCATTTTATTTGAAAGTTTTACATTTTCTTCCAAAATCTAATGTATGTAGGAATGTAAATTTCTTTTAAAAAAAAGGTAGGGTTTGAAATTTTGATCAAACCCTACATTTCTTTTTTTTTAAATTTACAAACCCTACCTTAGATTTTTTGAAAAAAAATGTAGAATGAATGCACAAATTCTGAAATATTAATTTTTTTTATTTGTAATAATGTCTTATATTCTTATTGCAGCCCAACAACCTTGACTTTCTTATTTGCCTCAATTTTTACAAAACTATCATACAATGTCTTGTTCTACACCCCCATTTAGAAAGGACCCCACTTGGAAAATTCATGAAGATTTTCTTGGGGAAAAACAAGGGCAAACAAAGTGTAAATTTTGCAAAACAATATTCCATGGAGGCATATATAGATTGAAATACCATATTGCTGGTGTACGTGGCCATGATGCCGACACATGCCCTAGAGCAACTACTGAGGCTACACGTGAGTGCTATGTGGCAGTTGAAGCACTTGAACAAAAAAAGGAAATGGCAAAGAAGCAAAAGGATGATTTCGTGGCCATTGGTTTAGGTTGTGTTGGAGGGCCTTCCATGACTCCATATCGTCCCACTCATAGTCACAGTGCTAGCGCTTCTGCTTTTGCTAGTGCTACTGCTCATGTTCCTAGCACTACCAGTGGTAGTGGGAGTGTTAGCATTGGTCCTAGAATTCGTAAATCTAGGTTGGATTCCTTCTTTGAGCCTCGCACTACTCCTGGGTCCCAACAGTCGCTTGAGGGCATGGGTTGGAAAAAGGAGGTCCATGACGCCGCTAAAATGGCAGTTGGCAAGTTTTGGGTCTGCTGCAGTGTTCCATTCTTTGCAGCCAAGTGAATATTTTTTGTTTGATTGTTTTAATATTTACAGTTTGATTTTTTGTTGTACAACTACATTGTAAATACTTAACTTATCTCATATAATTTATTTGTGATAGATCTCCTTATTGGCAAGAAATGGTTGATGCCCTTACCATATGTGGGGCGAGGTTCAAAGCCACTTATGAATCTAATTTAAGGGGACCAATTTTGACTGATTTAGTGTGTGATGTGAAGAGGGAATTAGAAGATCAACGCCAAATATGGAGTAGGACAGGTTGCACCATCGCGACTGATGGTTAAACGGATACGAGAAATAGAACTCTCTTTAATTTTCTTGTTTCTTCTGCAAGTGATTGATTAATTTTAATTTTATTTAGCCATTAATTTTTTTAATCTTTTATTTAATGATTTATTGAATGATCATTGATCTTAATTTATTTTTTATTTCAGGGGGCACTATTTTCATCAAGTCCATTGATGCCTCCACTCACTGCAAAAATGCCACATTCCTATGTGAGAAAATAGAGGAGGTGATCCATGAGGTGGGTGAGGAGAACGTGGTGCAGGTAGTCACTGACAATGCAGCAAATAATGTTGTCACAAGTAAAATTCTGATGGAGAGAAACCCATCTATAGTTTGGACTCCATGTGCTGCCCATTGCATTGACCTCATGTTGGAGGAAATTGGAAAACTCCCATGGGTTAAGAGATGTGTAGAAAGGGCAAGAAATATTTGCAAGTTTATATATAATCATTCTTGGGTGTTAGCTCTTATGAGGCAATACACAGAGTAGAGGGAGTTAGCTCGTCCTGGAATCACCAGATTTGGCACTAACTTCAGTACATTACAGTCCATGCTTCATTGTAAGGTGCCTTGAGACGTATGATTGTTGGTGAGGAGTGGTCTTCCTCATCCTATGTTGCTACCGCTGCAAGGATAGATATGGAAGACTGCATTTTTTATGAGGGAGGCTTTTGGACACCTTGTGATGAGATTGTGAAGGTAAATTTTTTATAAATTCTACAATTTAAGTTTTTGTTTTATAATTTATTCATCATTTTCTCTTATTTGCTCGTTTTTATAAACTACACAATATTTGCAATTTTTGCAGTTGTTAAGCCCTTGGTGGTTCTCTTGCGAGTTGCGGATGGGGAAAAGCCTGCAATGGGCTGCATATATGAGGGCATGGATAGGGCCAAGGAGGCCATCAAATCTGTCTATGCAGGAGATGAGAGCAGGTATCATCCCATTTGGGATATCATTGATAGGAGATGGCATAACCAACTTCACAGGCCCATCCATGCAGCAGCATATTATCTGAATCCGACATTCCATTTCAGCCCTACTTTCAAGGCAGATGAGGAGGTTCTTAGTGGGTTGTACTTAGTCATGGAGAAGATGGCACCTGCTAGTTGTACTCAGACCGAACTTATGCGAGAGATACAGTTGTTTACAAATGCTCAAGGGGAGAACTTCTCTCCTACTATCTGCAAAGATAGGACAACTATGATGCCACGTAAAAATACATTCTAAGGCATAATTTTAATTTTATTATATATTGTTAAATGAGAGTCGAGAGAGAGACTGATTTTTTTTATTTTTCTCATTTCAAATTCAGATAATTGGTGGAGCTTTTTTGGCCCAAGAACACCAAATATTCAGAAGTTGGCCATTCGCATTTTGAGCCAACCATGCAGCACATCTGGTTGTGAGCGCAATTGGAGTATGTTTGAGCGTATACACTCCAAGAGGCACAATAGATTATCTGTGGAGAAGATGAACAATCTTGTCTTTGTTCACTACAACCTCCGCCTCAGAATGAGAAGGAATGCATTGGCTGACATCACCCCTATCATTCTAGATGAGGTTGATTCCGAGGCCGAGTGGGCCACTGAAACAGAACCTGTCTTTAGTGAGGATGACATTGATTGGGTCGACCAGGCAGATGCAGAGGCTGAGGCTGTAGCCATGGCAGAGGAGGAGCAAAGAGCACGAGCAGAGACAACAAAGTCAGAGGCAGACAGTGACACAGATATTCTTGATGTTGGTGAGGGTGGCATGGTGTCACGGAGAGAGGCTATGGCTGCCAAATCATTTAGGACCTACCTTAGATGCCTTTGCAGGGGGCCGAGGCCAGGGGATGCAAGCTCCTCTGAGGCTACCCCTACCGCTGAGCCATAGGCTTGTAGTTGTTTTTACATTTGGTATTTGTATGGAACATTTGATCATATGATGACATGGATTTTTTATTCCATAAGTTTTGTAATATACATTTGACAATATTTATATATCTATGTTTGTTATTTCCTTCAACAGATCAGCTACAATTTGCGTTTATGCTTATGTGATTGATGCATACTTGTGTATGCAATCAAATTAGCTTCTATTTGATGATGTTATTGTGGCTTTAAGGTGTATTTAATAAAGGGTGCATGAAATAAGTTTTAAATCTTTAAAAATCTCTAAATTTCTTGAGTTTTTTACTTTGTCGAGTCCAGTCGAGTCTGAGCCGAGTTTTGACTCCGAATCCTGAGACGATTCGGCCTTGCCGAGTCCGAGTCCCGTTTCTTTGGGTCGAACACATACAGTACCTCCCAAGCAGCATATAACACCTTCCAAGCGGCACACAACACCTCCCAGGCAGGACAGAGTACCTTCCAGGTAAAAGCAATGGCACACAACCAAAACACTATAGAGAGACAAAAACTTCCAAGATTCATGGGCGACAGGTCAAAGACCCCGTACGGCACTACAAAACATGTGTAACCATATGGGAAGCGAATGGCCAAGATGACCAAGATTATTGGTTGAAAGCGTTCCCAGACACTCTTCGAGGGATCGCGATTGACTGGTATACAGATCTTGATGCCCAACACAAAACAAGTTGGAATTCTTTGAAGAGGGCCTTCCAGGAGGAATTCAAGCTCCTGAGGGATGATAATGAGATTGTGGCTGAGATCTATACTACTAAGCAAGAGAAAAGTGAAAGTGTCCGGACCTATAACCGTAGGCTGAAGGAGTTGCTAAACAAGATGGAGAATCAATCGACCGATGGGTTGAAAAGAGAGGGTTTGTGGAGGGACTCGTACTATCCCTCAAAAGGAAGATGAAGGTGGTCCCTACACCATTGTACGAGGAAGCCTACAACAGAGCAATGAACATCGAAAGTGAAAACAAAACGTCCAAAGGGAAGAGGATGGCGAGCGACGATGACGGTACGAATGAAGATAGTGATGGCGAGTCCAAGACCATACAGGTCCTCCGTAGGGATATGATGTGGATGATGAGGGAGCTAAAGGCCGACAAGGAGAATGGAAAAGAGGGTAAAGAACTCTGGTGTATCGACTGAAAGCAGAAGGTCACACTAAGGGAACATGCCCACAGAAATCTTTTAGCGACATCTATCAAGTGTTGGGGCATTCCATCAAGGAATGCCTGGACAATCTAAAAATGCGGAGCACACAAGTGCTTCTCACCCAACCAGAGAAAATCACTCTGCTAGCCACACCACCCAAACCTGCAAACTCCGATGCTTCAACAGGGGGCTATCGCAACAATCGGCGAGGGAATAATCAGTCCAATACCAACACGTCAAGGAGTAAAATCCAGTACGACACAAAAGGGCAACCTATGATTCAATGCCACAAATGTAATGAATGGGGCCGCTTTGCTCGGGAATGCTAGAACGGAAATAACAATGGGAGTTTGTTGTGTTAGTGGTGCGGATCGGGAAATCACGAGGACACGAATTGCCCGAAACAAAAGGGGGTGAATATGTTGGATGTGAAGGAACCGGAGGAGGTATTGGCAATCACAAGATTGCAGAGCAAGAAGGCTGTGTATCCTGATCCCCGTATGGAGAAAGAGAGACTTCGGGAAGCAAAAGCAGACATTGAACGAGCGATGGTGGAGGAACGAAGAGCCTCGCACAACGCTGCCAACACCCCACTTCGGTCGAGGCTTGAAAAGACTATAATCAAGCAGATGTTGCAAACCACCATACCCGTACAGGTATCCGATCTTCTGCAAACAATGCCGCAATTGAGGATGGCTCTCACAAATGCAATCGGTGACAACACCGTCGACCAGGAACACCGTCCGGTGGCAGCAAAACCACCTAGTACAGATCCCATGACAAAACTAGAACTTCCTGGCACAACCGCCATAGACCCCATGCTGCTCACTGTGAGTATCGGTCGAAAGCCGGCCATGGTTGAAATGGAAATAATGGGACAAAAATTGACAAATACGATTGTGGATGGCGCCTCCAAGGTGAACGTACTGCCAGAAGAGACATGGAGGGGTCTCGGCAAACCAACCCTCTGGCCACCAACCTTCCACCTTGTCAGTGCGGACCAACACAACATCAAACCTCTTGGAACCCTCATGGCACAAAAGGTTGTTGTGGGCACACAACATTTCTTCCTTGATTTTGTGGTCATACCGCTGGAGAGGAAGGCCTATGACGCCCTCCTTGGGAGGGGATGGCTGGTTATGGCTAAGGCAAACCATCATTGGAAGAGGAATACACTCTCCATCGAGAGTGAAGGTTGGAAGTATGTAATTGACCTACAGAACCAATCTGTAAGCGAGGAACTGGCATCATCTGATTCCGACACGGATGACTCGCACAATTGGGAATGGGGTTTCCAAGAAGGCAAGGGGAGGATGGAACCCAATGACGAAGGGGTATTGGAATTGGAAGGATGCTCCGAGGATGAAACCAGTTCTCTAGCCGAACTTTTCCACTGGCAAATGGAAGACTACGAAGTGTTCCATTCGGAGTGCCACATTTTGCAGATATGTGAGATCGAAGAGTCAGGTGATGGTAGGAAGGTTGCAGCCTTCCCTCCAAAGTACGAGGAGTACCGTGAGGGTGTGGCACGAGTGGATGAAACACTCGCCCATCGGTTTGAACAGGATAAGGCCATCAAGTAAAAGGAGTCAAACGTGAAGAGGGTCAACTTGAGCAAGGATGACGATCTGAAGGTGATACTTGTGGGGGATGACTGGAATCCCGTACTCAAAGCAGCAGCTTTCAGAATATTCTTGGAGTACAAGGACGTCTTCGCCTGGACGTACAAGGATCTGAAGGGGATACCTTCAGAGTTGTGCGTACACCGCATACCCCTCGTACCCGGAGCCCAGCCCGTATAGAGGAGGTCGTACAGAATGAATAAGAATTATGTAGCAAAGGTGAATGAAGAAATTGAAAAGATGCTGGAGGCCGTAATTATCTTCAAGGTAGAAAGTAGTGATTGGGTATCACCAATTGTCATCTCTCTAAAGAAGGAAGCAAACCAGATCAGGATATGTGTGGACTTTCAATGCCTGAATGCTGTGACTATCAAGGACCCGTTCCCAATTCCGTTCACTGATAGCATTTTGGAGGAGGTAGCGAGCCACGAGATTTACTCGTTCCTGGAAGGTTTTTCTGGATATAACTAGATCAACATCGCGGAACAAGATAAGCTGAAAACGACATTCATAGTGGAGGATGGAGTATATGCATACAATCAGATGCCCTTCGGCCTGTGTAATGCTCCGGCAACCTTCCAATGAATCATATTGCACATTTTTGATGGGATGTCGGTTGGAAGTTTCAAGGCATTCTTGGATGACTAGTCTATCTACAATAAGTAGGAAACCCATTTGAATGCGCTCAGGGAGTGCATGGAGAGATGTTGACGGGCGTGACTGGCCTTGAACCCCAAGAAGTGTCGATTCATGTTACCACAAGAGAAGTTGTTGGGGCACATTGTGTGCAAGGAAGGGTTGAAGACGGACCTCGACAAGGTAGGGGTGATTGTGAACATGGAGAGTCCAGTGGATGTCACAGGGGTGAAATCCTTTCTCGGACATGTCGGCTACTATAGGAGGTTTATCAAGAGCTTTGCACAAGTATCCTATCCATTTGACAAGCTGACAAGGAAGGGAGAACCGTTCAAGTGGGGGACAGAGCAGTAAGAAGCTTTCAAGGAGTTAAAATCACGACTGGTGAGTGCACCAATCCTCGCGTACCTTGACTGGAACAAGGAGTTCCACGTTCACGTGGACGCCTCCAATTATGCAATCGGTGCCACTTTGGCACAGGTGGGCGTACAGGGATTGGATCACCCCATTTTTTTCGCCAACTGACTGCTTTCCAAGGCCAAGCAAAACTACAAAACGATGGAGAGGGAGGCACTAGGAATGGTGTACTTCGTACAGAAGTTCCGCCACTACCTCCTTGCGACACCATTCACTTTTTATGTGGACCATCAAGCTCTGATGTATTTGGTGAATAAGCCAATAATCCAGGGACGAGTAAGCCGATGGCTGTTATTACTTCAGGAGTTCACCTTCACCATCGTAATACGGCCCAGAAAGAGTCATGTCATTGCAGACCAATTGTCAAGGATCAAATCTGGAGAACCCGCGGAAGGAGTAAATGAGGACTAACCGGACGCTCACTTGTTCCAAATTGTATTACTACCTCTCTAGTGCGAGAGCATTGGCGAGTACCTGTCCACCTCGACATTTCCTCGAGACATGCCATCGGGGGAACGACGTAAGCTGGCACTGAAAAGTAAAACCTTCCAACTGATCAATGGCCTACTATACAAGATGGGACCAAACCAGATCCTGCGAAGATGTGTGATGCAAGAAGAAATTTTGAGTGTACTAAAGGAATCTCATGACAGACTGGCAGGAGGCCACATGGGACCTGATGCTACCACACGGAAGGTATTGTTGGCAGGATTGTGGTGGCCAACCTTGCACACTGATGCTCGCAAATGGGTGGTTGGATGTGACACATGCTAGCGTGCGGGGAAACCTGTTAAACGGGACTTCATGCCCCTATTTCCCTCTCAGTCGTAGGAACTGTTCGAAAGATGGGGATTGAACTTTGTGGGACCCCTGAAAGTGAGGAACATGCATAGATGTCAGTACATAGTGGTCGCCACGGAATACTTGACTAAGTGGGCGGAAGCCAGAGCTCTTCCGGATAACACTGCCATCAGTACGGCGAGGTTCCTGTACGAATAGATCGTAACCAGATTCGAGATCCCTATCCAGATTACAAGTGATCAAGGAGTTCACTTTGTTGACCAGGTCATTCGGATGATGACGACCAAATTCATAATCTTCCACAATTTAAGAAGTTTGTACTATCCGCGAGCAAATGGTCAAGCAGAAGCCACAAACAAGTTACTCGTCTCCATCATTTATAAGTCATGTGGAGTGGAATAGGAGGATTGGGAGGAGCGTCTCCCCGGAGTACTCTGGGCGTACCATACAACATACAAGGAGACGACGGGTCACACCCCGTTCCAACTTATGTATGGCCAAGAAGTCATGGTGCCGGCGGAGTACATGGTACCAAGCCTACGAATTGCTATTGACAACCGGTTGAGAGACGAGGAGAGTCTATATGCCCGTCTTATGAACCTCACCAAGTTAGATGAACGTCGGATGATGGCACAGTGGGCGACGGAAGTGGCCCAACGCCAACGGAAGTACTAGCACGACAAACATCTTCGGCGGAAGAACTTCCGTCCCGGTCAGTTGGTTCTGACGTATAACAGCCGCAATGAACTTCGACCTGGTAAGTTCAAAGTTCGTTGGTTGGGGCCCTATAAAATCAAAGAAGTGAGGAAGAATGGAGCAGTAAAACTTTCCACCCTGGATGATAACCCAATACGCGACCCTGTAAATGGCTCAAAGTTTAAACTGTATCGGGAAAGTGATAAACTAGTCGTATCAATCAACATGCCGGGGTACGCAACGAAGGGAGATTGGACAATTGGAAGAAGGAAGGAAGTAGAGGAAGATCCTGTGGTCGCTACAAAACCTTACAGACATGACGAAGATTGGGCTAAGCCACTCACATTCATAGAAGAAAGACTCGTGTCCAAACAAGTCGAAGGCATCACGGTATCCAGAATTCACAAGCACCTTACAAATGCCTACTTCAATAATCTGGCCATATGGATAAGGATCACGGGGGCATTGGAGGAAGAGAGCTCCATATGAAGGATTCCACGAAGGCTATATTGCATATGACATTGATGAAGAAGCAGAGGCTAAACGGAAGGCGGAACCTGTCGAGAAGGAAGAGGAGGCAGTCGACTTGGAAGAGGAGGTAGACTTGGAGGAGTACGGTGCAACCTTGGGACCGTGTTTGAAAATGGTACTAAAAACTGAAGACTTGTTTGTGATAGCATCACGACCTGGCGAGCAGGCAGCGAGCCCCAATGCACTCTATCGGGTGATCCCTAACCCTGCGAGCCCACTGCAGGTGGATGGTGAGAAAGTGACATGGTACCAACATTATGGAGGTCGGTACATTGATGGAAGTTATAAAGGGGTGGGACCGGCACCATTGGTAGACAAAATATGGGACTTGGAATATGTGGGCACGTGTTGCCCCGAGGAGTGTTATAGGAGACTCCCGCACGTATGTGCATGGCTGCATGACTCGGAGATCCAAGTAAGACCTCAGGAAGATCCCACTAGTGTGAAAAGGAAAAAGAAAGACTTGGGTGCTCATAAACAAATTGTAATCAGTTATTTCGCTGTGAGGCTGGATTGGAGTAGTAGACTCCAACAGCTTTTCTCACCGAGGTTTTTCCCACATTGGGTTTTCCTCGTAAATCTTGTGTCATATGGTTTGCTTTGTGTGTGTGTAACTTTAATCTCTTTGCATCTTTAGTAGTTTCATAACTGCTTTTAATTTTTAAAGATTCACTGATTTACCCCCCCTCTTAGTGACCTCATTGTGTTCCTTCATTCAATACTTTGTAAGCAAAAAGACTAGTTGTAACTCAGAAAATCAGTCCATTCTCATGACTGATTTAGCATTGTAAACTTCTTTTGCAAGCAATAGAAGACATTATTATTCCAGTTTCAATACTTTGTAAAGTGTTTTAAGACTCGTGGACTCGCCACGGACTCGCGAGTCCATGGGAACCACAAGTCGACTCGTCTGAAAGACTCACGAGTCTTTTGCAAGGACTCGCGCGAGTCCTTGCACAGACTCGTGATTCTTTCAAATGGACTCACGCAACCCAAAAAAAACGTCATGCAAGCTTTAAAAGTGAGTTTTTTTTTTTGCCCTAATTTGGCATTCTTGCTTGGTTATGACAGGTTTGTAGGGTGTGAAGGAGGAGAAATACAAAGAGGAAGATGTAGTCTTCTCTTTAGTTTGTTCATTGTTGTTTTTCACATTTGGAGTTGGACATATCATTATATGTAATTTTGTAAACATTTATAAAATTATGCTGCTATTATACATTTTAGAGTTGAAACTATCAGTGTGAATGATGAAATTTCAAATATTGCGTGTTTGTAGATCATATGACATGTGTAATGTTTCAATTATGGCTCTTATGTTCTCTAAATGCATTAGTTTCTTTATGTTTTTTTTCTAAAACTACAGTTTTTTTTTTGCTGAGTCTTTCCCAATTCTTTTGCGAGTCCAAGTCCGAGTCCAAATTTTTGGTTTGCCAAGTCCGTGGCGAGTCCGAGTTTTAAAACTTTGCTTTGTATCACTTCTTTGTAGCAATTTTAGTCATTTTTGCCTTTTTATGTAGTTGTTCTTTTATGTCAAATAAGTTTATGAGCATATTTTCTGTGCTTTTCTTTTAAAACCTTAAAGCATATGAACAGATTGTAGAATTCTCATGCAGGTCATAGGTTGTGATTAAACTTGTACTGTTGTTTTAGTTGTGAAAACTACACTTTCCTTCAAACAAAACATTTGCAAACATTTCACATATGAAACACTGATGTATGAAATGCTAGAAATAATAATTTGTGCAAGTAGATGATCAAATTAAGTCATTGTAAGCTTTAAACAGCAAGGTATAGGACTGAAAATCCACTTTTGGTGAATCACCTAGTTAGTAATAGGTTACATTTCAAGTTTGAAAGATCATTTTCAGTTTCCTCTTCTCTTTTCCCCAGCAAGTATCTAGTAGTCTAATTTAATTTATTAGGTGATTAGCATAGAGAACCAACTCTTTAACTGGAGGTCTAATCTCAATTATTAGAGCCCACACTCTAGAGATCATTCCCATGTTTCAAGAGATTGTTGAACTCGTCAAGTTCAGCAGGGTGCAAATCTCATTGATAATAGTTACAACACATAAATCAACCCCCGATGAAGGAGCTAAGTAGCACCATCATCAATACATTTTCTGAGGAGGATAGCAAATGAAAAGGCAAACTTAAGTATTATATTTCATGTATATATTGGCACAATGTTTGAGAGTGGTTTCAGATCTCTAGGAGTTATAATGCAAATTCTAGGTTTTAGATCTTTTAAATTTTCAGACAGTCAAATTTCAATAATCAGTATGCTCTTATCAGCATTCTCTCTCTCTCTCTCTATCTCACTCACTTTATCTGCCCCGAATTTTAGACCTATCTATCTCCCTATCACTCTTCCTCTATCCCCTTCTCTACCACTCTCCATCTCACTCTCTCCTCTCTCTCCCAAGATCTAGACCTATCTCTCTACCCCTCTCTTTCTCACCTTCAGACCACTGTGAGGGGTGCTACCCTCAACCTAATTTTATTTTGCAGATGCTTGGTGGCAAAGTTGGGGTGGAAATACCCAAAATCTCAAAAAATATACCCTTAGAATCTTAGGTCATCCTTGTAGTTCATCCAGTTGTGAGCACAATTGGAGCTTGTTTGAGGCCATCCACACGAAGAAGAGGAGCAAGTTAGCTCAAAAACACCTCAATGACCTTGTCTTTGTGCAATATAACCTTTGGTTGCGCATAAGGAAGGTAGAGGAAGCACCAGCTGGTCCAATTGATTTGGATGATATAGATCCTTACAGTGATTGGACATCGCAGGAGCAGCCTCCATTGTTTACAGAGGATGACATCAATGATCTGGGGAGGCTGGCTATGGAGGAGGGGGTGGATTTGGTTTCACACTGGATGACATTGAGGAGGATGAGAAGTCATTGCCAATGCCAGGTGTAGCTAGAGGCAAAGCTACGTCCAAGATGGAGGACGAGCCACAGCCTGAGATAATCATACCGAGCGAGGAGGCACAATCACGCCCATAGCAAACTTCTAGGACTAGACCCACTAGTTCTACCTCTCCCCTAGCTTTTACTAGAGCTGGGAAGAGGAAGATGTAATTGCATATATTTATTTACTTTTAGTTCTACAAAAACTATTTACTATTTTGCTTCCATCCATCAGCATTCCTCATGAGGATGCGATTTTGCACCCACTTTGCGTTTAAATATATCTAGACTCAACTTGTTTCTTTTGTGTTCTCATTTATTGACTCATAGGACTCATCTTCTCATTGAATTTTGCAAAAAAAATGCATTTCTAATTAGATTTAAGCAATTTTTTAAGTTCCTGAGTTTTTTGCCGAGTTTTTGCCGAGTTATTCCTGAGTTTTTTTTGGGCCTTGGTGAGTTTCTGGTTTTGGCGAGTAGTTCAACTATGATGTAACACATGCCCATTCCACCCCAGGTCTTATCTATTGCCCTTGTATGATGTAGCATGGTCCATTCCACTATAGGACTTACCTATCTTGCGAGGTAATAATAGCGCCTTTCCCTAACATTCCCACATTCAATCCTTCTTAGGGGCAATAGGAAAATTTAAAGATTAGGCTACCATATAACAATTCTTAATGTATTAAGAATGTAAATGTTATGAACATATTCTAATCATTTATTTATATAAATTTACTATCTTAGTCCATTTGCATATATCCATTATATATATATATATATATATATATATATATTCTTCTATTTAGAATGACTTCATTAATAAATGCAGTTTGCTATATTATTCTCATTATTAATGCTTATAACATATGAGTATAAAAGATAAACAGAATTCTGCTCATATTATGTGTCATAGATTGGCTTTTCATCTTTAAATATTGACTTTGTGAAATTGTAATAATTAATTGTTCTAATTATAAAATAGATTCAGCGTACCAGGCTGTGGTCTGATGGCAGATTGCAATTTGAACTTGATCGATGCTTGAGAGCCAGTTCTTATCAACTGCCCTTCTAACTTATCTGATCGATGGTGATCTCCTTGGATTCTTTTGCTTCCTTTCCTTGTATCTCTCAATGTGAGGGAGAGGTCACACCTCTTCATCATTGTAATATCCCCAACAATTTTTTTCAATTTGTTTCCAGTTACAATCACAACAACATTACAATGCACCCGTTAAAGTTAGGAAATATAATTCCAATGCCACTGAAAGGTAACCCTTCCACTTTCTGATCACCAAGAGCCCAATGTGGGAAGGTGAGAGCATACGGTGACAAGGGGTTCGTTAGCTTTCTAATCCGCTGGAAATTATAATGCAATTACAAAACTGGGCGGCAAGCCAGCCCCTTCCACATTTCAGCGGGATGAAGAACACAAACTTGGCGGTAAACCTGCCAAGGCAACAAAGCATAATAGAACCAAATCACTCTACCGCTTATGCAGCGGGAGGACTTTTAAATGAAACTATCACTCAACTGCATATCTCAGCGGGAGGACAATATCACTCAACCACTTGCTCAGTGGGAGGACAAAACTGAATTACAAACATACAGGCGGTTGAGCCATCCTCTTCCACTTGTTCAGCGAGAAATACAACATAGAATGAATTGGTCAGTACTACTGAAGCAATTCTTACAATGATAGAAATGTGAAAGGAGGTAGAGTGAAGTACATATCTTATGAATTTGCTAACACATTCTAACCAATAATACTACTTGCTGTTCTGAAATCAAATACAAGGAAAACGCAAAACCAGCCATCCCGAAACCCACTAAATTGCTTGTAACTCACTCAAAACCCCATAGAATCATGCCAATTCAGAAGCAAATGAAGCATATGACATAAGAAAACAAAACAATACCTCGAAACTACAACTGAAGAGCACCAACAATAATGCACGCATCCCAATGCAATTCTGGAAATGGCGTTTTTGCTGAATAGTTCGATTTGCAACTAAAAATTGGAGAGTTCTCCAAATGCCACGCCAATATAGGAGACTCATCGTCTCTCTAGTACGCTTCCAACGAGCCCTCACCCAGAATGATGCATTCAACACACAGGCAGCTACGAGCAAAATACACTTTCAGCCGGCACACACCAGCAACACCAAAAAACCAGCAGCACACAAATCTTCACCAACACACCCAAAAATCACCAAAAATCTCACAACTACACACCACAGCTAGGAGTGATGTCTCACACTCGAAACCGGAAGGAAGGATCTAGGAGGTATTCACCCTCGAAGAATGTCTGGAGTCATTCCGACAGCATAACAATATATTTTCTCTGGATACCAAAATGAGAGCCCAAGTCACTTATTTATAACTTTTTGCCAACCAAATTCAAATTCAAATGCACTCCAAATATGCCCAAACCAAATGCCATTCCATTTCATCCACATTTAGCATTGCATTTCATTTCCTTGCACAAGTTCGCCCAATTCACATTCACCCAAAATCGCCCTTTTTAATAAATATAAGTGTCATAAAATAAAGTGTAAAGTGGGCACCCAACTATGACTTCCAAATAAAAAATATTACTAAGGCAATATACTTCGAAAATCGCCCCATTTGCCTTGAGTTATAATTTACTTATTAACACCATGACGACCCGCTTGAAGTCATATGCAAATTTTGCCCAAATAGACTTAGGATAAAATTAATATTTTCTCCCTTCCTAAGTCGTCCATCCATAAAATAATCAAATATTAATACCTCATGCCTAAGGTATTAATATATTAAAATACCTTCTCCTCAAATATTGATTATTGCCAAATTGAGTCAGAGACTGAAGTGCTGGAAATCACCAAAACTGAACTGAGTTGGGGCTCTGAACTGAACTACCAAAAATAGTCATCTGAGCTAAGCTGCAGAATCCTTGCCAAGAATAGCACCAAAAAACGCTGGAAGACCAACTGCTCAAACTGACCTGCCGGAAATAGCCATCTGAATAGGCCAACTGACATCCTGCTAAAAATAGTACTTACTAAAAATAGCATACTGCTAAAAATAGTAAGTGTTTCCAAAGTGATTTTAACCACATTCTGAGCAGCCATCGCACTTACTAAAAATACTAAGTCAGGAAAAAGTCACCTGATGCAGATGCATGTCAAACCATCCTGAAGCTCTCTGAAAACCCAGAAGGAATCTAGAATCCAAACTGTCAAACTCCCACATATACCCCCTGAAAACACCAAAGAAACTTCCTAGAAAATAGGAAACCCTAATTCTCCTTTCCAAATAGCCTACGGGTCTCCAGAATAGGCCAATGGACCACTGAATGCACATCACTGAGAAGGGTACATTACAATCATGTATGCCCTTCAGCAAGAGACATGCCGTTTCATCATTGGCACCCTTTGAAAGAGTGCAACTCTTCATTATTTCTGCCCTTTCAAAGGGACACAACCTTTCACAATCAGATCTGCACTTCTGATTCCCAAAATTATCCCCCACTTCAAATGAGTTCTCTTTACCCTTATATACCTCATATTTGGGGGAGACACAACTTATCATTTCATGCCTTTTGTCCATTCATTAACTTTAATCAAATCTTAATTATATTCTTTTATAATTTAATTTAATTTTTATTTTTATTATTTTGTATTTAAATTTAATTTTGCCAAGTTCCAAGTTTCAGTCAAATTTTAGGCTTGCTGTGTTTTTTCCAAGTTAGAGTTTTTGAACTATGGTCCATATTGTTAGGTAAAAGATACATCTTTGTAAAAACTAAACTTTCACATCCAGATAATTTTCAGAAAGTAGCACATTTTTGAACTTTTTTTGCGATCTTCACTAAATATAGACAATTGCTTCAAATATTACTGGTCCAAATTAATACCTGCACCAATATTTTTCATATAGTTCATCCATTATGTTCTACCAAGTTGAGTAGAAATAACTAATAAGTGAACAAATAACAATTTCAAGGAAAACTGGACTAAAACTATAAAAAAACAGATAGTTATTACAATCATGACTCAAGCAAGAAGAAACTATCAAAATCATTGCTTTAAACTACAATGCATAGACAGCTAAACGCTGCTGTTGATGATACTTGATTAACAGGGTTTCATTTCAAGCATATGCTTTCCTCTCTTTTCAGATCATCAATTATCTTTTTTAATTTGTATTGACAACATGCTTCTCCAAGTTTTTGTATCATTCATAACTGAATTGCATTGATGCATTTGCTTTCAATTTTATGATAGCTTACATAAAATCCAGCTTAACTGGTGAACACAAAGAAATTTTTTTTGTTCTTTCTGTGATTTCCCTGCATAGATTTTTCTTGTTAGGCTAAAAAAGGCTGAATGCTAAAGGGTTTGGTAGTCAAGATTCATTAAAAGACTTTTCTCTCAATTTGATTTCTAAGAATCTATTTTTGTGCACTTTATAGGAATTCAAGAATGTTTTTGTTGCATAACTGGGACTGATTCACCAGGCTACTTTGCAAGTTGGCATTTAGAATGGATATCATAACATGAAGACAGAATTGTAAGAAGCAAGTGACTGGTTTAATATAGAGTGGTCTTGACTGGTATTTCTTCCTAAATAACATTAAGTCCAAGATAAAAGATGACATGACATTGAAGAAGGTGGCAAAGGTGATTTCTTAAATGCTCCTAATGTTGTTTGACTAGAATATTATTACAAATACTAGCAAGGTGAATTTTCATGCATCTGTTGTTTGAACTACAAGCCCTATTTCAATCAGTGACAAACTTCATTTTATGGAAAATACCATGCAGGGTGGGAACATGAAAATATAGATGAAGAGAACTGTACATACAGCTAATGCAAGTGAGCATTTTTTATCATAAAGTAAGTCACTTCCAACTATCCAATCAAATTTTTCATTCACTGCCACCCCAGGGAATTTATCTGGAGCCTGCCACAAATAACACAATATTAAGATCCAAGAATTAAATGAAGTAAAATTGCCCAGCATGTTACAGTTTCTTCCATATTCTGAAAACTATAGATTTGAAACAATCAAATTCAATTTTAGTATTTGCTCACACAAAGGACACACAGGCTAATCCTCAAACTGGATAGACATCTAGCTTGCTCTAAAGTTCTAAACTTGCCTTTGGTCACCTCCTTAAAATCATATCCATCCATCAAAGATACACCTTTTAAAGAACATTTCTACACAGATAAGTCTTGACATTCTACCCTTCCATTCATCTGAGCCCATCATATTCACAAGTTAATAATTGAGTAAAGGTGTTGCTCTTGCTGCAGCTCAAACTCAAGCTGTAGAAACATCATGTGTGCTATGCATGCTGTAACGTGACAAGCATTAGATTCTCTATCTATATGTATGACTGTTTGTCAGATATCTCCTACATGACCAACCACCAACACTACCATGTCACTCACATTAAAATATGACAGTTGTTACACATTTGAACATTATACCATCAACACTCCCTCTTAACCGGCTTACAAAATACAATCAGCTTTTTCACTAGAATCAGAATACCCAGAAGGAAGAGATGAGAAATTCCACCAATAAGTCAAACATGGCCAAAAGTTAAAATAGTATTTGCAACATACAACGTTTATCACATTCATATAAAAAATAAAATAAATCTAGGAGGGCGTTCCAAACAGTTATGGATCTAACTTCAAGTAGGTTAATACAGAAATTAGTCCGATGGTATGATGGGTAGAGTCCAGCTCAAGCTCATACTCAGTTCAGCAGGTTTGATGCCCACAGAATCAAGTCAAATCATGGATGAAATAAAAGCTCAGTTCAGCAGGTTTAATGTTCAACTAGAGGC
Source organism: Cryptomeria japonica (assembly GCF_030272615.1). Classification (NCBI taxonomy): domain Eukaryota; kingdom Viridiplantae; phylum Streptophyta; class Pinopsida; order Cupressales; family Cupressaceae; genus Cryptomeria; species Cryptomeria japonica. Next base: position 532,969,880 of record NC_081407.1, read on the forward strand.
TCAGTTCAGCAGCTAAAAAGTTCAATCGTGTGAATCAGTTTAACATCAACTACGGGAAGAATTTAGTTGTACTAGAAGTAGAATTGATTCAGGATCTGAAAGTGGTCATACTTTTTGAACCCCTAAGATCTTAACTACACAAGGCACAATGAATTTATTTGTGGAGGCTGCATTCATTTTAAGGAGGATACTGTTACTAAAAAAGTTGTAGATAAGTGGTCATTTCAGATGAAAAACTTATACACAGGTGTAGGAAATGAAGAAGGCCTAGTTTGCTCCAAACTGTGTCCCAAGACAAAACCAAGGAAACACGGTTTCAAAACTATATATAGGAAAGTTGAAAGAATGGCCTAGTTCTCCATAAGGAAGGTCTCACACATCAATTATACAATCCCCAAGTTGGGACCTAGTGTTTCGTTATATTGTTTTTCATCATTCTAAATTTGTTACGTTATCCATTCTCATCTTGTAGTTAGTAAATACCAACTTCTGATTTCCTTCCTATCTCAGTTGTCATTGATGTGGCTGTTCTTTCAATCAACACACAGGTGTAGGAAATTAGGAAGGTCCAATTATTCCAAGCTGTCAGAAGGCAAAAGTCTCTACTTTTAGCTTAATGGTGTCAAGCTTGTAGTAATGGTAGGGTTCTCTTTAAGTCAAAAAGTATTATAATCTTTGGCCTTGAGTTGAAGAGCATGTCAGCCTTAGGTGAATCCAAAAAAATACACCTTCAGTTTTATATAGCATGAGAATGAACTACCCTAGAAAACACATATAGATTGTACGTAGCAAGTGCACATTGTTTGGATAAGGTTAGTTTTTGTTATAGGGAGCTTCCCCTTCTAGTTTGAACAGTGGTTCTATTGCACATTTATTCCATCTTGCATTACACTAAAATTGTAAATTAAAACACTAAAACATACAATTTATCAAAGCACATTGTATGATAGCCCCATTGTCTTTCAAGGGGTGTTTTAGGAATACCTATGATTATCCCTATACACCCAGTGGTTGAGATGTCGTCCAAATACATCATATCAAATATCTCCTTGTTAGTGTCTTCTGCGATTATAGTTGTCTATCTAGGTCATACTATACAATGTGGGTTCAATTATACATCTTATCTCTTTTCTTTAATTTAATTTGATATTTGTTTTAGGAATTACGTTGACACACTTTCCATTTTCTTAAATTCTTCAAGAGTGTCATGTCCCCTTTTCAAGATAATTTCACCAAAAAAAATAATAATATTTTAAGTTGGGCCAAGTCAGTTTATTCAAAAAGGGCAACTTAAATATTATTAGTTTTATAAAATATATTTAGCACTTTGAAGGGAAAAAGGAAATTCAAATTGAAGCCCCAAAAGAAATTTATAAAAAGAGAGCACAGTGATTATTTGCATCATCTATGTTTGTTGGCATCAATTCCATTTTTAGATTGAGCACTTGAGGGCAAAAACCCTTTTGCATGGGAAATTTCAAGGACAAAACTCTCTTGGTTTCTGTTGTTGGATTTGAGGATGAAAACCCTCTTGTCCATGTGAGATGATTCCACCTAGAGATCACAATTGTGATGATTACTAAGATTTATGCGAAGATTTCAATTCGTGAACAGATTAGTGAATATATGCAAGAAAATAAAGATACTTTTCATTATTGGTGATTGTGAGGAGTTTGTGGGTAAAACAAACACCATATAGCATTTTCTAGCCACCATTCAGCAAACAGCATCAATAAAAACTCTAATCTAATTTTTGGAGGGGATCCTTGCTGCTGTGTAAACCTTTTCATTGGTTGTACCTAAGTTTCCAACTATTCTACCACCCCTAGCACCAACCGTACCACCTCCCAAGTGTCGTACAGACTACAATCTACTAATATGCTATGTTTTTGGTGGTCAGACGATCATATCTTGTAATAGAGATTGAATCGTTGCTTTTGTAAGTGAAATTGGAGTATTTTATTGATATTTCAATTGCCTATTAATTGTTTTAGTACCTGGACATTGTTATTGACTGTAATCAGTCACTTTGCTATTTCTGTACATTTTCTATATGTTGTACTTCGTGATCAACTTTCAATAATTGAGGGTTGCAAGTTGTACCCTCCAATTACAATATTAGTTTGATCATTGGATATCATACTTTGTTGTTGTTATTCAAGTTGTATCTACTGCCACATCATATCAGTGTTCCCTATTGCCAAATTTATACCTATATCTATGAAATTTGATGCATAAGGGTTTCTAACTTTCTATAAATAATTTATGCCATTTATTAATGTTGATTAGCAATTATTGGAGTGGCATTTGCTATCTATATATCATATTTGTTTCATTTCAGTGTTAACAAATAAGAAAATACAAAAAATTGCAAAATTTACAGCTAAGGATATTGTTGGACATTTTGTCATTGATGTCAAGTGATATTGGTTTGAATCACAGTATCAGTTGAGCTGGTTATCTTTGTGTATGCTTCAATAGTATGTGACCATATCAGCTGCTTGTCAGCTTGCCATGTTATGTTCGTATAGTCCAAAAGGATTATCTAAGGGTCAACTGTCATCTATTTATTCTCTTTTATCCTGATGGGTGTGTTGGCAGTTTACAGGTTGACACACTGTTTTTTGCCTCCGCTGTATGTTTATGCTGTCTCTTTCCAACTATTGGTTGTTATGCTTCTGAAGACGTTTTTTTTAGAAAGCTTCTAATTTCGATCAGATTGTTTCTTTTTGGCAGTCTGGATGCTTCTATGGGGACAAGTGTTCGATTCTGTCTGATTTTATCTTGCTGTAGATGTTATTACTAGAGACATAATTCTCTGGCAGACGTTTTTTTATCTTAGATGAAGAGGAATGATTATTCTGATGATTATGTGTTCTGGGTGGGCATTTTTTATGACTACATGTTCTGGCTAGAAGTGTTTGTAGCTTATGTGTTCTGGCTGGTTGTTCTTGGTTTCCTGACCATGTGTTTTGAGTTCCTTTTTGATCGCCTTGACAGTGATGGCTAACTTTTTTGTATAGACTGTGCAATGAATTCTGGGCTATTTATTTGTCTGAAATAGAGCCGTTTTTTAACTATGAATTACTTTGTGTCATAGAAAGTTGCCAAGGCCTTTACGTCAAGGCCTTCTCACTATTTTGGTCTAAGCGTTGTTGTTTTTTAAAAAGGGAATCGTATGGAGATATTCTTCCACAGAAAACTGAAAGATAACGCAAGACTCCAATAATACTGCATAGTGACAATTACAAAGACAGTGAAAATTAGATACGATGTCAAAGCTTCATTGGGTGCAGTTAAAGAATGCAAATCGAAGGAAGACTTTTTTTTCTGAGTGATTGTTTTTGTTGTGTGTGTGATTGGTAAGGATGTGGGGATGAATACCTTGTGACGTGAGGCAACATTTCTGTACTTCTTGAGTCGTGTTTATTCAAAAGTTGTGTGCACGGTGAACTACGTTGCTGGTATGAGTTTTTGTTAAAAAGATAATGATGTTCTCTTTTTGATATCAGGGAGTCTTGCTAACAGTGCCAAGGAAATGATCAATGAACTTGATATATGCCATTGAGAAGACTACTTTTCATCCTCCTATGGTCTCATTTTTTTGTGGAGGTTGTGTTTTTACTTTTTAATGTAGATGAAGATATGTTGAGTCTTGATATTGGATGGTTGGGTTATGTAATGTGTCTTAAGTGTTTTTATTTAGAGCTGCATAAAACAAAGTTCTCATTTTTGTGATCATGCTCTCAAATCTGTTATTGTTGTTTATTGAGTTGGAGCTCAAATAGAGGTTGGAGCCTCTGTTGCTTTGAGTTCATGCTCTTTTAAGAGTCGGTGCTCTTGTTTGTAACTAGGTTAGTGCCCATTTATGATAATGATAGCTATTGTATACCGTGGTATTTTACCCAAAATGGTTTTCCACGAGATAAACTTTGTGTCATCTTTGTAATTGTTTGTTCTACTCATTTACTTTTGCTAAATCTGTTCATAATATTTGAAATACTGATTCACCCCACCCCCCCGCCCTCTCAGTATTTCTGATTTGGTTTTCAATTGGTATCAAAGCCTAGATACCTTCTATTTAAGCTTAAAATCTTGAAGGTCAGCTCTTGGTAGTTCAAGATGAATGCCCTTGAAGGTCTTGAAACCAACAGAGCTCCTTTGTTCAATGCGTCTAACTATGCTTTTCGGTGTATTCGGATGAAAGCATACTTGATGTCTCTAGGTTTTGATGTTTGGATGAGTGTTGCAAATGGGTATACAATCCCTTTTGTACCTCCTACAAATGCTGATGGAAAGAAGGCATTAATGCTAAAGCCATGAATGCTATATTATGTGGCTTATCTGAGTTAGAGTTTGTAAAAGTTATGCATTGCGATACAGCTCAAGCTATTTGGGAAAAACTTTAGAATGCATATGAAGGAGATGAGAAAGTTTAGAATGCAAAACTTCAAACTCATAGAATGTTGTTTCAAGGTCTCAAAATGCATGAAGAAGAAAGTATCGCAGCTTATTTCTTGAGAGTTGATGAAGTTGTGAACTCTCTAAAGGGCTTACGAGAAAAGATTGAAGATAAGATTGTGGTTCCAAAGATTTTAAGATCGCTACCTCTGAGATTTGATGCTAAAGTTTCAGCTATTGAAGAGATGGCTGAACTTGACAAGTTGACTGTAGACAAGCTACATGGTATTTTGACAGCCTATGAAATGAAAATAAATGTTGAATATTCTTCAAAGAAAGAATCTGCCTTCAAAGCTTTGAAGAAAAGTAAAGAAAAGACATGAGTGCCTAGTGAAAGCTTTGAAGGAGAATCTAAGTCTGAAGCAGCACACTTTGTGAGAAAGTTAAAAAGAGGTTTTGATAAGTATAAGGGCAAGCTGCCCTTAAAATGTTTTAACTGTGGAAAAATAGGTCACTTTGCATCCAAGTGCCCTTATCAAGAGGAGGACAACAGCTATGAAAAAGAAACTAAACACAACAATAAGAAATTTATGAGAAAAGGAAAGAAGTCTCGTAATTTCAAAAGAAGTTTCTACTCCAAAGAGGAAAGCAATTCCTCTGATGGAAGTGATGAAGAGTCCTTGAATGACGAGATTTTATTGATGGTTGTAGAAGAGACTTAAACTGAAAATCAGGAGGAAGAAGACTATTTCGATGAAGATGAGGTTGAAGTTGATCTTGAGCAAGAACTTATTAGCACCCTAAATGAGATTAAGAAGTTAAGAAAGAAAAATCGGAGTTTAAAGTTGTTACAAGAAGAAAGTAATAAAAATTCTAAAAAATTTCTTGCATTCGAGATTGCTGAAAAATTGATAGTAGATTTGAAGGTGCAGATTGAAGAGGCTAAGAAATTTGAAGAGGAACTTAGAAAACAACTCATGGACAAGCTACATGGTATTCTAACAGCCTATGAAATGACAACAAATGTTGAATCTTCTTCAGAGAAAGAAGTTGCCTTCAAAGCTTCGAAGAAAAGTAAAGAAAAGGGATGAGTGTCTAGTGAAAGCTCTGAAGGAGAATCTGAGTCTAAAGCAGCACACTTTGTGAGAAAGTTAAAAAGAAGTTTTGGTAAGTATAAGGGCAAGCTGCCCTTAAAATGCTTTAACTGTGGAAAAATAGGTCACTTTGCATCCAAGTGCCCTTATGAGGAGGAGGACAGCAGCTACGAGAAAGAAACTAAACACAACAATAAGAAATTTATGAGAAAAGGAAAGAATTCTCATAATTTCAAAAGAAGTTTCTATTCCTAAGAGGAAAGTAGTTCCTCTGATAGAAGTGATGAAGAGTCCTTGAATGACGAGATTTTATTCATTGCTCTCGAAGAGAATTTAACTGAAAATCGGGAGGAAGAAGACTATTTCGATGAAAATGAGGTTGAAGTTGATCTTGAGAAAGAACTTATTAGCACCCTAAATGAGATTAAGAAGTTACGAAAGAAAAATCAAATTTTAAAGTTGTTACAAGAAGAGAGTAATAAAAATTCTGAAAAATCTCTTGCATTAGAGGTTGCTGAAAAATTGACAATAGATCTGAAGGTGCAAATTGAAGAGGCTAAGAAATGGGAAGAGGAACTTAGAAAACAGCTCATGGGCAAAGAACAAAATTGTGAGAGGCTCAAAGCTAAAGTTGTTTCATTGAAAAATCTGGATAAATCTACAAAGTTGTTGAATCATGAAAAGACTTATCAAGAGTGTACTATGTCTTTGGATGGCATGTTAAATTCTCTAAAACAATCTCTTGATAAAAGTGGAGTTGGCCATGAAGAAGGTCAATGCTCAAAATTCACTAAAGAAGAACAACATAAATCTAATGCTAATAACACAAGAGATTCATTCCTTAAAAATAGAATCAATGCCTTCAAAAAGTTTACCACTGCTGGACAAACTCATATGGGCTGGTTTAATAACTCTTACTTTTATGGTTATTGTTTTACATGTAATTATTTTGGTCGCAAAGCCATAAATTGTAAAGTGTTTGCTACGAGAGATTTCAGTTTTGTGAACAGAAATTCATTTGCACCTCTGAGGAATTATAGTGTTATTTGTTATAAATGCAATAACTTTGGTCATACTACAAGTGTTTGTAAGAACGGCTTGATAGGATTCACCAAGAAGGTTGAAATAAATAGCAAGGCACAAAAGAGTACGAAAGTGTGGAGGAAAAACAAGAAGCAAACTACTAAAAAGTCCTCAATTGTGCAAACAGCCTTTCTTGCACAAAATGAAAAGGATATCTGGTATGTTGACATTGGCTGCTCTAGACATATGACTAGGGATAAGAACAAATTTTTGACTCTTAAAAGAATGAATCGAGATAAAGTTAGATTTGGTGGTAATTCTTTTGCAAGAGTTGCAGGTAAAGGCACACTTATGTTAAATAATGGTGAAACCAAAGTTGAAAATGTTTTGTACGTTAAAAGGCTGAAACATAATCTTTTGAGCGTTAGTCAATTGTGTGATCAAGGACATAACTTGATCTTTAATTCAAATTGTTGTGTTATCAGTAAAAATGGAAAGCATGTTGCTGATGCTAGTAGAGCTGCTAAGAATTTGTATATTCTTGATGATACTAATGGTGAAAAGTGTGGTTTGGGTCAACTTGACGAAGCTTGGTTGTGGCATAGAAGATTTGGGCACATGAACTTTGATAATCTGATTCAGATCAGCAAGAAGGAAGATGTTAGAGACATGCCACAACTTGCTAATCCTTCAGATATTGTGTGCAAAGATTGTCAGATGGGCAAACAAACTAGAGAGAGTTTTAAATCAAAGGAGTTGTCGAGTACTAGACCTCTTGAGCTGGTTCATACAAATTTGTGTGGTCCTACAAGGACTGCAAGTTTGTAAGGTGAGAAATACTTCATGCTTTTGATTGATGACTATTCACACATGACTTGGGTGACTTTTTTAAGAGAAAAATCAGAAGCATTAGAGAAGTTTAAAGCTTTCAAAGCTCTAATTGAAAATGAAATAGACCTGAAAATTAAATGTTTACGTTTTGACAATGGAGGTGAATTTACTTCTAACGAATTTATTAATTTTTGTGAGAAAAATGGTATTAAAAGATAGTATTCAGCAGTTAGGACACCTCAACAAAATGGTGTTGTTGAGAGAAAAAACAAATCAGTTCAAGAAATGGCTTGAAGTATGATGAATGAGTCAAAGGTAAGTGACACTTTTTGGAGAGAAGTAGTTCATATTGTTGTCTACATTCAGAACAGGGGAATGATGAGAGCAAAGCACAATAAAACACCATATGAGTTGTGGAAAGGTAAGACTGCTCCAGTAAAGTACTTTAGAGTTTTTGGTAGCCCCTGTTATATCAAAAGAGAAGAAGACAACCTAGGCAAGTTTGATCCTAGGGCTGATGAGGGTATCTTTTTAGGCTATTCTTCTAAAAGTAAGGCTTATAAGTGCTTCAATAAAAGGTTAAGTAAGATTGTAGAAAGTGTTAATGTAAAATTCATGAGATTACTAACACTTGTGACAAACATGAAAATGGTGATAATGGTGCTCAAAAAGATGAAATAGAAGGTGTTGTTCAACCTTCTTTCTCTCATGTAAAAGCTGGGACAACAAAGGGTGATGCAAAGATTACATCAGATAATGTTCAACCGGAGGCAACAAACACTTCTTCTTCAAGTATTCAGCTTGGGACAGCAAGTACTCTTTCTGAAAATGAATCTGAAATTGATCATGGCAAGACTACTTCTAAGACTCCTAAGTTTGTTCAAAGGAATCATTCTATTGATCGAATCTTACTATTAGTATATTTTTTCCTGCAGCCAAAATAGCCTTCAACATTGTGTTCTCAAGGTTCAATAAGTCTTGAGTTTGGTCCTAGCATTTGCCAAAGATTAAATGTTATCTAGTGTAAAGGTTAATAAGGCATTTGGTTTATGTTCAAGGCCATTAATCATGTTATTCCTCTTCTAAAAGGGAGCCTCAACATATAAATAAAGTTCTTAAATGCTATAGTCTTGTCAAAAAGGGTCCTTTTAAGATAACTAAAAATGTATAAAATGCAAAGAAAAAGAGCAATTTTAGGACTCTTAAGTGTCATTTTGACAAGTGAGAATGTTCTTTATGGATATGAATGCATTCAAGGAGCAGTTTGGAGCTATAATGACATAGTTTGAAGTAGTTTTGGGGGTTTTTAATGGCCTATTTTAGTTGAATCCGACCGCAACACTTTTTCAACTTCAAACAAACAAAGCACATGCCCTATTACCATGGAAGGAGGTTGCAACAGTCAAGGAGAGAATCTAGGACAGTTTGAAGACTTTTCAAGTGGTTGAAAGCATCTAGGAGGAGGTTGAAGACTTCTTCAAACAGTTCAGAAAATTTAGGGGGTAGTTTTGACCATTTCCAAGGTCTTTCCCAAGCATCTAGGAGTTGATTAAAGAGCCTAATTAATAGGGTAACAATTGAGAAGGATTTTCTTCATAAAAACCACTTGTTGGAGCTTATTTGAAGGATAAAAAATAGCAACAAACAAATTGGATGCCCAAGGAGGACTGACCAAGAAAATTCAATGTAACACATGTCCTTGTTGTCATTTATTTCTCAACATATGTTCTTTTGTTGTAGCAAGTTGTTGCAGCTATAAAGCTTAACCTTAGGCTTCATTGTTAAGAGAGTTCTTGCTGCTCTAGGCTTGTATTGTAACCTAAAATAGGTTCTTTCTTGCCTATTGTGTATTGTAACTCATTCAGATATGTACAACTATTGTAAGCACCTTTTTGATTAATAAAGCAAGTGTTTACCTAATCTAATCTGTATTTTGTATGCAACATGGATGAATGATGTTTTTCTATTGATTTATATGTCAATCCTTGAATATGTCTTTCTTCCTACAGTACCTTCATGCAGAAATAGCATGTTTTATATAGGTTATAGTTTGTGTTATGGCTTTCAATATTTCTTAGTTGTGAAAACTCCCTCTTTTCCTTCTATTAAGTCTGAAATATTAACCTTGCTATGAAACAATGATGTATAAACATGTGGAGCTTGAGTTGTGTGAGAGAAATCTTGTTTTTAAGATAGATTGTGTGTTAAAAGAAGTATAGAGTTTGAAAACTGTTTTGCTGCATCACCCACTAGAGTAAGTTTCATTTCCAATTCTTCCCTTTTCCCAATCAGGAAGTAGTTTTAAGTGATAGTCACAAAAAGAACCAGCTTTTTCCTAGAGATTCACTCCAAGTTTTGGGCAACCCACAGGCCCAGGAGTGTTTCCATGTTTCAATAGATTGCTGAACTCTTTAAGTTTAGCAAGGTGCAAATCTTATTGACAACAATTACCTGAGAATAGAACTAGAGCAACTAGAAGAAATGTAAATTATTATGAAGATGAGTATATCTCTTTGTTGTCTATGTTTGAATCTAAGTGTTTTGAAGAAGCAACTGACAATAAATATTGGATAGCTGCCATGAAAGAAGAGCTGGACCAAATACAAAAAAGTGAAACATGGGAGCTTGTACCTAGACCCAAGGATAAGAACGTGATAGGCATAAAATGGATTTTTAAAAACAAGTTGAATAAAAAAGGCCAAGTGGTTAGGAACAAAGCAAGGCTTGTTTGCAAAAGATGTTACAGAAGCAATGGCTGATTTTTTCTAAGTGACTGTTTTGTTGTGTGTGTGATTGGTAAGGATGTAGGGATGAATATCTTGTGAACTGAGGCAACGTTTCTGTACTTCTTGAGCCATGTTTTTTTGGAAGTTGTGTGCATAGTGAACTACATTGCTGGTATGAGCTTTTGTTAAAAAGATAATGATGTTCTCATTTTGATATCAGGGAGTCTTACTAACGATACCAAGGAAATGATCAATGAACTTGATATATGCCATTGAGAAGACTGTTTTTTATCCTCCTATGATCTCAATTTTTTTGTGGAGGTTGTGTTTTTAATGCAAATGAAGATGTGTTGAGTCTTGATATTGGATAGTTGGGTTATGTAATGTATCTTAGGTGCTTTTATTTAGAACTACATAAAACTGAGGTCTCATTTTTGTGATCATGCTCTCAAATTTGTTATTGTTGTTTATTGAGTTGGATCTCAAACAGAGGTTGGATCCTTTGTTTCTTTGAGTCGGTGCTCTTTGAAGAGTTGGTGCTCTTGTTTGTAATTGGGTTGGTGCCCATTTCTGATAATGATAACTATTGTATCCCATGGTTTTTTTTACCCAAAAGGGTTTTCCACGAGATAAACTCTATGTCATCTTTGTGATTGTTTGTTCTACTCATTTACTTTTGCTAAATCTATTCATAATATTTGAAATACTGATTCACCCCACCCCACCCCCCTCTCAGTATTACTGATTTGGTTTTTAGATATTACAATGGATTAGATCTAACTTTTAAAGCAGCCAAGTGAAAAAGAAATTCAACTTTATTGGAAGGAATGACAAATTCATAAGATTGAAGTGAAGAAATGGAAGTCATAGGGGTCAAGGAAAGGAGAATACCTATAGATGAAGTTAATTCTTTGTATGAGGTCATCAATCAAGTTTAGAAATATGTGGAGAGGGCAATGGTCAAGCTCGCACAAATCTTGTAGAATATTAATCAAAATAAGGAAAATTAGAGAGAAGAAAGCTCTTCAACTAACAAAAAAGCTTCAATCAAACCCCTTTCCAAGAACTATGCTAAATTCTTGCAAAGAGAAAAGGAACATCCAAAAGAAGAAGTGTCATGTCATTCTCATATAAATGATATTGAGACATTGTGAAGAATATGATTATTTGAGCTATGTAATAGAGATGGATTGACTTTCTGAGAGTTGTGTGATCTCAAAATAAAGAATGGTTCAAGAAAAAGGGAGGAGAACTCAACAAGATCGGCCCCACAAGGACACAATAACATTTGAGTAAGATCACTATTCCTACATATGATAACTCCAACAAGCATTCTATTAGATCTTGGTTGCAAAATCTGTACACCAACTTATTGAATCCGATGTGAAGAAAAGATGATCAAGTTTGCTACCATCCACTTGGGAGTAGCACGAGTGGCAGTATCGTAGCATGATCACCCAAGAGTATAATTCCATTTTGAAATTATAATAATTCAACCAAAAAATTTACAAAGAGGTTTAGCAAGAAAGATTTAGAGATCCATTTCAGGCTAAGTTGCCAAATAGGGTGCAAGTATAGGTACATAGATACAATGCAAAGATATAATAAAGTTTTTTGGGGAGATAGGTACGTTTTGGGTATGTCTATACAAAAATAAAAGTATATGTGTGTGTGTGTGCAGCCTAAAAACATAATTAAGTTTAGAATGCCATATAATGCATATACAAATTTTAAATTTTGAAACTTAATATACTAATGTGCATAAATTTTTGAATTTGACCATGTACCATTTTTTAGTATCAACATTTTTTATCATACTCCATGATCCATCAAAACAATGAGATTGAGCTGGAGAAAAGAAGTGAAAAAATAGTACTAGACATGGAGAGTCAACCCATCTCTCCTTTAATCCCCTTTTTTGGTCTTGATCTTCATTTTCTTCCATGTCATCTTCCCTCTTATAGTCTTTCCTTTCTCTTTCTCCCCTTTCCGTTCTTATATCCTCAAATTTTTATTTCTAAATGTTTTGGTAATGTTCTTGTGGTCTTTAGTAACATAGCTCTTCCTTGCTTTTGCTTGTCTAGGTTTATTATAGTTTAATTTTCATTAATGACATATTAAAATTATCTTCTACCTTAAAATATTTCCTCTCCTTTAGTTTTAATCTTTAATTTTTACATTTAAACTTTAGCATTCATTTAATTTCCTTTCTTGCCCGGAATTTTATCTCCCCTAGATATTCTTTTTCTTTTCTTGCTTTCTCTCTCTTGTTATATTAGCATTACATAGAATATAATTCTACTCTTATCTACACATTTTTAATTATGTTAACCTATACCCATTCTATCTTAGTTAATTATTCCATTAAGTATTTACTATTATTTTAATATACTTCGTCTATTACCAAATTATTTAACTCTTAATCACAATTTTCCTTTATTTAATTAGCTTTTTACATTATTATTTTTTTTATCGGTGATAATGTGTATATTTATTGATTAAAAGGAGTAAAGGTCTACAAATATCATACAAAATTTAGGGACCTGCCCTATATATGTGTTTTTCATGCACATGCGAACACAGAATAAAATACCAAGGTATCTTATCCTCTCTTGAACAAAGTTTCCCTGAATGCTGAAGATTTTGCCTAACGATCAATCGAGGCAACTCCAAGGTTCTAGTATGTAGGGTCTCTACATGTGGATAAGCTCAATTTGGTCTGATGTGATTATGCTGGATTAACAAGGGGACTTACATTCGACTGCCTAAGCGTTTAATCTGCTGGAACTTGAATCCTATCTACTAGGTGGAAGATAAAGAAATATCAAAAGATATAGGGTTTGGAGAATCTAATCTAAGACCTAGAATGCAAGATGAATGAACAACTAGGTGGAGTCCTATTGGGCTGGGTCTCACCATCAGGTTGAACAATCTGACACCAACTCAGTGCGATCTTCTAAGGGATGCTTCGAATATATTCAAATCGTACACCATCAGACACTGATCACCATTCAAGTTAATGCATGAACAATAGACGCGTAACGACTTGAATGGTGATCAGTGTCTGATGGTGTACGATTTGAATATATTCGAAGCATCCCTTAGAAGATCGCACTGAGTTGGTGTCGGATTGTTCAACCTGATGGTGAGACCCAACCCAATAGGACTCCACCTAGTTGTTCATCTATCTTCTTGCATTCTAGGTCTTAGATTAGATTCTCCAAACCCTATATCTTTTGATATTTCTTTATCTTCTAGCTAGTGGATAGGATTCAAGTTCCAACAGATTAAACGCTCAGGCAGTCGAATGTAAGTCCCCTTGTTAATCTAGCATAATCACATCAGACCAAATTGAGCTTATCCACACGTAGAGACCCTACATACCAGAACCTTGGAGTTGCCTCGATTGTTCCTTAGGAAAAATCTTCAACATTCGAGAAAACTTTGTTCAAGAGAGGATAAGATACCTTGGTATTTTATTTTGTGTCCACATGTGCATGAAAAACACATCAACAGAATTGGCGCTAGAGGGAGGGCATGATCACGATAAACATTGAGCAACTAAAATCTAGATTTTATTAAGTCATATTTAGAGGAGATATCCAGAGCTTTTTACCCTCTTCACGCTCAACAAAATTGAAGCAGAAGAAAGGTGAGTGAATGTGAACTCTTGAATCCAAGGAAGATCAGTGGAAAGCCATCTTCAACGCTCGACGGAAGTGGTATAGAGAAGGAAGGTGATCGCTGAGTAGTCAATTGGACTTGCAAAGAAAGGAAGCACTTTGAGCAGCTAGAACCAGTTGATTTTTCAAGTTGAATCTGAGATATTCAAGATCTCTCTTATTCCAGAAAATCCAAAAAAAACCAAAAAATCAAAAAAAAAGTGAAAAAATAGAAAATAAAAAAAAATCAAAAAAGAAAGATTTCTCAACGAAGCGACAACAGTTTCACGATGAGCAACAAGTTGATTTTCCTCAACTTTGGTGGAAATTTAAATACGTAGCTTTATCCACGCAGATTGTCCGAGTTTGCAAGGCTAGGGCAGTGTCGAATCCATGAGACAGATGAACATGATGAAATGCATTGCTTGAAATACTTATCAAGGATAGAATCGGCAACGCAAGGAAAGATCTTCTTTTGGGATGTTCCTAGGCCAGAAGCAGAAGAAAACAATTTCAGCTTTCCAGAAAGAAAAGATCCTCTTACGAGCTTCTTATCGATGATCGAGAGTCAGCTTTTCTTTGAATGGTGAAATGCGTTTAGAAGGCATATTGCTACCATTATGGTGCAGGATTCACAATGCACCTCACTCTGAGTTTACTTGCTCATTGTGTGAAATGGCCATCAACCAAGTCAGATACTAGTTTGGAATGCCAGCCTTATCCAAAGAAGAGTGCATCATGAACAAATCCTGGGGTGCACATCTTGCAGCTGAATTTAGAAGAACTTACGAACAAGACATCACTACACCACGTGATGGTGAAGGAAGCTAGTTGCACGTCGACAATACAAATGCACCTGATGACCAATGTATTGCAATAGATAGCTCACCATGCCTTGCACCTAAAGAAGAATATCATGCAATGAAAGTTAAAGAAGCAGTTGAGAATGCTCAAGTAGTGGCAAGCGATGATCAAAGTGGTGAGAAAGCAATCAAAGAAGAAGATGACTCATTCCTTGAAGAATTTTCATTCAGACTACAAATGGAGATTATTAAGAATGAATTGCAAGAGGTTTCAAGTAGCATCCTTGAAGAACACAATCAAGTTGAGATGTTGAATGAGGAAATACAAACCATCATAAGTGAGCTCAGATATGAAGAACAATTCAAGGGGGCGCTCAGAGACACCATCATCATCATGCTATTTGAAGGTGCGCTGAAAGATCTCACGGAGGAAGTACAAATGAAATCACTGCCAAAAAATTTTCAAGATAAACAAGTTATGGTGAGTGATGTGATTCATCATCAGATCCAGCCTCCCGAGACTATACTTGAAGATGAAATGCCACCAAAGATTATATTTGATCAACTAGAGGAGATGTTTGAAGCTCAATCCATCAAGGAGTGTTTTGTTTTTGAGGATATGCTTACAAAATTTCATGAAGATGCTTGACTATGAAAGAAAAGAATGTCAAGCTATTCGAAGGGGCGCTAGGCTTATTTCAAATGGAGCTTCCAGATCAAGATCAACATACTGCGAATGCTTGTGGAATGGTTCATCATCAATGGCGACCTCCTGAAGCAATTGGTGATCTCGCTTCCAACAATGCACTTCTATTCGAGCACGAACAATGCCAGGTTGTCTCTTTCCTTAATCCTAGCCTTGAAAGTTATTACGATTTTGATTATGGGGGTTTTGGAAAAACAACTTGCATTTGGATAGATCATGGTCCTGATGAGCTGCCTCAGTTGATTATCTTACATGAAAACTTGCCTGAATATGAGAGATGCATGGTGAGAGCTTGCTTTTCCGTATTCAAAGATGAATTTGCTCGACTGAGAACCATCACTTTTGCCATGCTCCTGTTGCATAACCTAAGAAATCATGAAAAGTCATGTATATATTTCGCTTCTTTGAGTCGTGTCAAGTCTGAGAGTCTTGTATATAGTTTTAGGGTAGGTTTTCCTTTCGTGTGTTTTAGATTAGAGGTCTTTTGAGCCTTGTTATTAATTTGCCTTGAGTCATTTGACTCATGATCTTGAGTGGCTCAGGTAGTTTAGTTAGTTGGATTTTGGTTTTCTTTAGCTTAGTTTGCTTTGGGTCAGTCTGTCGGTCGGTTTGCTTTTGAGTCCGTTGGTCGTTTGCTTAGTGTAGGTGTCCTGAGTGGGAGCCTCCATTTGTGAGAAAGGTGTCTGTGTTGTTTAGCTCACACACCGGCAACATCTTGGATCTTATGTTAGACTCATTTCCTAGATATCTATTCATGAAGTGCTTTGAATCCGAGGTTATTCCTCTCCAGCTTTATCATCTGATCAGGACTTGTACTTGACTTGGAAGGGAATCATTTTCTGTGTCTTGATGCTGACATGTTTTGATTACTATATCTTTACACATTAATAAACTCCGAGTCATTATGGTTTTCAGGCGAAGCTGTGATTAGTGAAATATCCAAAATCTTGCTTCAGCACCACCGCAATCCTCAAACCCTAGTAAGCTTCACTACTTACAAGCCAAAGAAATTGACGGAACGAAAAAGCAATATGAAAGAGAAAAATCAAAAGAAAATGAAATGAAATGAAATGAAATATCAAAATTGGCTAATGGGAACATGCGAGTAACTCCATCGGGGCTATGGATGCCCGGCTGACAATGGAGCAATATTCGTGAGATTGTGGCGATAACCTCGTCGGGACTATAGATGTCTGACTGCCAGCGAGGCTCTATCCAGGATGCTTATGAAGTTTAGATACACTACGTAGCCAATCACAGGGGAACCTAAAGGTCATAGCTGTCTTGTCGAGGGGAATGAATACACTTGCACACACGTGGGTAATCATTGACTGGGTATCTTGATCCGGGTCGGGATTCTCCTTCCACTTTGAGTGCATTTTCTAGTCTCCTGATAAGTTGGATTGAATCTTCCGGAGGTTCTAAGTGTCAATCGGGTCTTTATCTCTGAAATGTTCAGGAACATTTATTCGAGGTGGCGCTGGATGTTGTGACGTATTCACACATCGCCCCATTGCAAATGGGGACCACTACTTTTTGCTTTCTACGGTTAGTTTTCTTTGCTTAGTTGTCTGGTCTTGGCTATTAACCTTTGCATTGGAGAGTTGCCAGAGACATCATTAGGATAGCAGGGTCTGCTTGAGTTGAGGTGGGTCAGTAGGTGGTCCAGGTCAGGGTCTCTTTGAAAGCCTTCTCTACGTCAAGCCTTGCTCTTGTTTCTAGGTTAAGTCTGGCCTAAGCTTGGCAAAGTCATTATTCTTTGCCTTAAACCCTGATGTAATTTTAGCAAGATCTTGCCTTAGAAAGTTGGAGAATGTATATTTTGTAGAGGAAGTCTTGAGGAGTCTGAGTCTAGATGAGTCAAGGTTGTGAGTTGTTAGGCCAGTGTCTTGTCTTCTGTGGAGTCTGAGTTGATATGATGAAACAAGTAATCAAAATGTAGGCATGAAAGACGAAGGCTAGCATGGGCAAGCTTGGAGGGATGTAATTATGAGGAATTGACTTGAGAATTTGAGAGAGAGTTAAGGATGTGAGCTCAAAGAAGAATTTTGCTCCTAACCCTTCCAAAGGGTCTAGAGTGAATTCTCTTAAGAACCTCCGTTGGTCCTAACTTAGGCTATAATTTTTGCTCCCAAGCTTCAATTGAATGAAGAAGGATTGATCCATGCCAAAAGGTCCAGAGCGAAATTCCTAGATAGGTCCGGTCCCTCCAAAGGTACCTAAGCGAAATTGTTAAGATGCACTTTTCATTCAACATTTTGACTAGGTGCCTCCTTAAGGTGATTTGTTGGTGAGTCTTGAGATGAGAACAATGTGATTGAGGGTGAAGTTTGAGGGTTTGGATGGTATCTAAGACTAATCCCTCAAATTCACTCCTGACCCTTCCAAAGGATCCAGAGCGAATTTCCTTATATCTCGTATTTGCACCACAAACCTTGCTCCCATGGCATCTTTGAAGAGGATAAATACACTTGGAACATGAGGAAATTAAGAATTTGGGCAAAAACACCAATTTCGCTCTTGACCCTTCCAAAGGGACAGGAGCGAATTTTCTTAAAGCACCTATTTGCTCCTTGTTTGGATCGAACCCTTAGTTCCTATGCTGTGATTAAGGCTAGATTAATGACTTAAAGTGATTTGGGACCTAGAAGAATGCCATTGGACCTTGAATGAGTTAGGAAGTTGACCAAGAGTGCAAATTTCACTCCTGACCCTTCCAAAGGGTCCAGAGTGAAACAAATTTAAGCTCCTGACCCTTCCAAAGGGTCCAAAGCAAAATCCTTAGGAGGACTCCTTATTTCATCTAATGCACCCAAGAGATCTTGTTTTAGGCTAAATTGAGGGCTAATTCATTTGATGATGATAGAGGGAAATTTGAAAAGAAGATGAATGGTGTCAAAATGCAAATTTCGCTCCTGACCCTTCCAAAGGGTCCAGAGCGAAATTTGTCTAAGCTCCTGACCCTCTCAAAGGGTCCAAGGCGAAATTCTCCAAATGACCTAATTCCTCACTAGAAACATTGAATGGTGGTCATGCAAGGCAGAGAAAAGGATCAAAGATCAAGTTTAAAGAAAAGCTAAGGCAAATTGGATGTGAATTGAGCCTAGAAATGCAAATTTCGCTCCTAACCCTTCCAAAGGGTCCAGAGCGAAATTCCTAGAAAGACTCTCAATTTCACCTAGTGCACTAAGGGAGGCTTGTTTTGGTAGCAAATTGACTTGATGGTGATGGGAGAAGGTGTAGTAAGTTAAATTCAAGACAAAGAAAGGATGAATGGATGAAGAAATTGGGCCTACGAAGAATTTTGCTCCTGACCCTTCCAAAGGGTCCAGAGTGAATTCTCCTAAAAAACATATATATCTTCCTTGTTCAAATCAAATTTTTTGTTCCTAGGACATAGTTGAGGGGGGATTGATATATTCTTGCCTTAAGAAGTGAATTGAGGTGAAGGCAGTGATGAATTTGAGCCAAGAATGCAAATTTCGCTCCTAACCCTTCCAAAGGGTCCAGAGCGAAATTCCTTAAACCTCTATTTTGCTCCATGTTTGAGACCAAGATCTTTGTTCCTATGGCATAGTTGAGGGAAGATTGATGTATTCTTGCCTTGAGAAGTGATTTGAGGCAAAGAGATGATGAAATTTGAGCTAAAATGCAAATTTCGCTCCTGACCCTTCCAAAGGGTCCAGAGCGAAATTCCTAGGAGGTCTAATGTTTTGCCTAGGTCCTTGAGCAAAACCTATCTCTAAGCAATTTTGAAGGCAAGTGACTTGATCTTGATAAGATAAGGGTGAGAGATGAAGTTCTACGAAGGAAGATTGAGTAAAATGCAAATTTCGCTCCTGACCCTTCCAAAGGGTCCAAAGCGAATTTTTTCTTGAGGCCTGTACCTTGCCCAAGGTCCAAAGCGAAGTCCTTCTTTTAGGCCATTTTGAGGGTCATATATGTGATGTCTTCATGAGAGAGGGATTGAAAGGTGAAAATCAATGCAAATTGAAGTAAAAGGAAGGAAGAATTCAACCTAAAGGAAGAAATTTGCTCCTAACCCTTCCAAAGGGTCTTGAGCGAAAATTTCATTATAGGGCCTGTCCTTGGAGAGGGTCCAGAGCAAATTTCATTATAGGGCCTGTCCTTCCAGAGGGTCTAACACGAAATTGATCTTAATACCTTCTTGTTGATGATTTAAAGTAAGAAATGCTATGTTAGAATCAATATGTCATGTATTCTTAATCATCTTTTGTTTGTTTTGCAGATCAACAAGACCGGGGTAGAAGGAAGAACAAACAACGGTGACCTATTCAAGTTCCATCTTCATTAAAGACACCTCAAATGCATAGAGGAGGATTCAAAGTGCTTCTAAAGTGTTGGAAGACTTCAAGTGTTCAGTGAGTTGCAAGCTATCCTCAAGATCTTCATTCTACCACATGGAGAACCGCAAGATATCAGAAGAAAGATCTTATAAACATTTCAAGGCGATATGAGCTACCAGAGGAGGAGTGACTTGATCGTGAAGAGGCTTCATCAAACGCAAGAGTGCCAAGAAAGGGTGCGCCACTCATCAAGTACATCAAGGACAAAGGAGGATCACCAAAGTCAGTGCAAGGGTACGTTGAAGAAGCAGATAGTTTCAGAAGAGTTAATCAAAATTATCTTCTCAACATCACCAAATTGAGTATCAAAAGAGATACGAGCAAGAACCAAACAAGGTGGCATCCCAGTCATTGTTCCTCCAGTCAGATAGGTCCACATCAGCATGTCCGGGTTCAATGTACTTGACTCACCAGTGATGGCACAAACTTCGAGGCACGTACCCCGATTTCCTATTGGTTCACAAATATTGAATGTAATTTTCTCATTGGCTAAGGGAGTTTGTTGTAACAAACCCTAATTAGGGTTTTCATCTTGTAATCCTAGCCATTCATTCTAAATCAATCAGAACCATTGAAATGTAAGGAGCTCTCTATATAAGGCTCTGGCTCTTCATTTATAGAGGTTAATAGGGAGTCAGTTAATAGTTGGTAAATAGTTAGTTAATAGAGGATTGAATAGCAATTAGAGTAGATTAGGAAGAGAAGGCAAGAAATTGTTGCCTTGATTGTAAATGAACTCCATTTTTCATTGAAGTTATGGTGAAGTGTGTTGTTTCTTTGCAATATGCATGGTTTCTTGTTGAATCTTCATTTTAGATGATAGATAATTAGATTGAATGAAGGAAGTTATCAAATGCACTCGCATGGAATTCGCCTACTCCAAACCACTAGCCTCTTGTTGATTGTAAATGCGCCCTGCGTGGTCAACTGGCATAGAATGAGCTTAATCTCAAGTCGTTACGTGTCTATTGTTCATGCATTAACTTGAATGGTGATCAGTGTCTGATGGTGTACGATTTGAATATATTTGAAGCATCCCTTAGAAGATTGCACTGAGTTGGTGTCGGATTGTTCAACCTGATGGTGAGACCCAGCCCAGTAGGACTCCACCTAGTTGTTCATCCATCTTCTTGCATTCTAGGTCTTAGATTAGATTCTCCAAACCCTGTATCTTTTGATATTTCTTTATCTTCCAGCTAGTAGATAGGATTCAAGTTCCAGCAGATTAAACAATCAGGCAGTCGAATGTAAGTCCCCTTGTTAATCCAGCATAATCACATCAGACCAAGTTGAGCTTATCCACACGTAGAGACCCTACATACCAAAACCTTGGAGTTGCGTCGATTGATCCTTAGGCGAAATCTTCAACATTCGGGGAAACTTTGTTCAAGAGAGGATAAGATTCCTTGGTATTTTATTTTGTATTCGCATGTGCATGAAAAACACATCAACAATATGCCATCCATTATCTTTATCCAAGTCCTACTAAAAACTGAGAAGTTCATACTAAAAAATGACTCATTACAATCCAAAAACAAAAACTATCATACCAGGCCATTGAGGCCAACCCACTAAATACAATGCAACTTTTAACATATCAAAATTGGGAATCCCCTGCACCTACAAACATCTAGAAATTACCCTACCCTTGCCTTCTTCCCTTTTCCTGAGCCATTCTCCTAGTAATCTCCTAATCCAAATCGCATACCTTTGTCCTTCCCCTACTTGGTCTCCCTTGCCATATACAGCTCCACCTCACGTTTTCGCACGTAGTCCTTCAACATCTCCCATCCAACCCAAGCCTCTATGTCCACACCATCATTCCAGAGAATGAATGACGAAAATCCACATCACCCCCCCTGCGGATGAATTCCTTCACTAAACCACCGATGTAAGCCCTTGCCCACCTCTGGTCTTGCCAGAATGGATGTAAGCCCACAGTTTAACCACTCTGTTACACAAGCTTTCACCACGCACAAGAAGTCCTCTTTCGAGCCCAATTCTAGCCCCCATGCAACGAGAATTGATACCAAATCCACATTTGTTCTATAACAAAATTCAGACATAAAATATTCCTCACCAAAAATCACATCCAGAATCTGCATGAACACTTGGTCATTAGACTTCAACACACCCCCAAGATTTTTCTTCAAGACCCTTCCAAAGAAAGCAAGTTGTTGCTTTGTGGAATGCAAAGAAAAATTAGCTTCCATGCTTCACCGCCCGCCTTCCTCACTGCTCACCACTTACTATTTTAACAAGAAAAACAGAGGAAAAAGCAAGAAATCTTGCCTTAAAACTCCCAACCGCCTCCCCCGTCTTGTCAACCTTAAATACTCTCGTGCATGGCATCGTACCCATCCACTGACTTCCAACTTATATCTCGATAGTCTTCATACAACCCTTCACCGCCCACGTCTTCCAATGAGACTCCCAACCTTGAGAGGATATTGGCTATGAAATTCGCTTCTTGAAATACGTGCGAGAAGCAAAATAATTTAAATTTTGCCAACTTCACCTTTATGACCTGAATAATTTTATTTAATTTCCAAGATGGGGTTCACCCTTGAAAATAGCATTAATAATTATTTGAGTCACCTTCTAGGTGCAAGCAATCAACTGCCAATTTATGGGCCAATCGAATCCCTTACAGAGCTGCCTAAGCCTTTGCCTCATTATTCATTCCATCCGCCAGCCTCTTTCCTCCAATCGCCACAATATCATCTTTCCAATCTTGAGCCACCCATCTAGGCCCATAGGGACTTGGATTACCCTTTGATGCTCCATCAAAGTTGACTTTGATCCAACCAACCTCCGGTTTTTTCCATTCAACCTTTTTAATCTCCTTGGCTTCCGGACTAACCCAGAGAAGCCCATTAACGGGCCTACCTTTTTACATTATTACTTATATTCAATCCATCTTTCTTTATTCATTTACTTACATTAATCATATTCTATGCAGATCCCCCTATCTAATCTCTATGTAACTCTATTCAGTCCTTATATATTTTGTAAATCTTTCATGTCTCTTTATTTTATCTTCTCTTTTGATTTTATTTATTTTTAGGTCTTCCTCAATTGTCAATTTCCTTTCCATTTTCACTTTCCTTTTCCTTAGGGCTAGGCTCATTTTGGTGTCTTTCCTTGGTGGATAGCTGCCCCCTCCCCATATCTATTTAACTCTCCATATCTTCTATGATTTTTTCAAATCTTTTCTCTAGCTCAATCTCATCTTGATAATGGATCATGGAGTATGATCGGAAATGTTGATATTGAAAAATGTTACACAATCAAATCCATAAATCTACGCACATTGATATATGGACTATGGAAAATTTATCTTGTTAACATGATATACTTATTAAATTTAGTTTTCAATAACAAAATGATCAAACTCAAATGTCATAATAGATAATCATTGTTTAAAATTTAAATAGTACAATTAGTAATCAGTTTACTAATTAGCATCAAATGGGTCATCATTGAGACCAAAATCATCACAACATTAACATTAGATGATGGAACCTTAGTACCACTTGGACTTAAAATATGTTGGCTACTTGACTCCTCAAAAACTAAAGATTGTGCAACAAAAGATGAGTCCAAGTCAATTTGCTCTAGTTCTACAACCCACATCTTTGTTGCCCCTTCCTTTTACTTGTCATCTTTGTGAATAAGACAGTGCAAGTTGGAATGCATGTAAACTAGCTCTTCAGCTTTGCTTGATGTCGATCGGTTGCATTGCACTAAGTGGATGGAGTATATACTCTAATTTTGTTTAGCTAAAGAAGAACTAGCAATCTATTGAAGCATGGGGAGCTCTCATCAGAGTTGTTAAATTAACAATTTTGCAAATCAAAAACTTCAAATTTGAAAATAGTAATTTTTAAATGATAAAACCAAATTTTGAAGTGGTAAAAATTCATGAACTTGTAATAAATTTTGATTGCAAGAATCTGGAGGTGTGGCAATTTGTGGTTATTGAGGTACCACCAAGAGTGAGCATCCTTCCTATACTTGTCATGGAGAACAAAAACACTACATTCAAAAACATTGTCCCTTTAGGGAACAATACTATAACATTGATCAATGGTCCAATTTTGCAATCTTTCAATCCACAAAAAATGAACAAAACCTGTTTTGAGCCATGTATCCTTCATTGCTCTCAATGATGTCTCTACCAAAGCTTTCTCCTTTGCCAATAAGGTGGTTCACAATTTTCGTACCTAGGACTAACATAATCAAAAGGTGTATTGGAAATGGTAATCACCATATCCTACTAAAAAGATGATCTAACGAGATTGAAAGGAAGCCTATTGCCATAAATTAAAAAAGAAATGTTTTTATCTGCAATCTCTTTTGCTTGATTCTTGAAGGCCTTCTCCCATGGGCTTCTTTTACTAGAAGCCAAAACATCCTCATCTCCAAAAGATGGTAGCATTGTTGGCATGAAGGATGTGGACCAACCGATTGTGATAAGCCACCAAGAGGTTTATGCAAGCTTTTCTTGGCAAGATGTAACAACTCACCCTCCTTTTTTGTAGAAATTTTGCGATACTAAAGATGTATATGCAATGTCTTCAATGGTTTTTGATCACCTAGACCTTGGAGTGGGCAAGATGAGAGCATAAAGTGCCTCCAACTACACAACTATTCTAAATGAGTGCATTTACAGAATGAAATGGTGGCCAGTCGACCAAAATACATAGAGGACTAAGCCATCTTAATCAACATCTCTACAACAAACTGCGTAAAATGGCATGTAGGCGATAGAGCCAGCCTTATCAACACCTCTTCAATGGAACATGAGAATGCAAGAAATCCACTGGCATAATGTCTAAGTTTGACTCAGACCAAAATGGTTGATGATGCTAACTTGCTCAATGCTAAAACAAGTTGAATGATATGTTGTAGTGATTGGCGGTAAACCATCCAATCGTATAATATGAAATGCATACAAAAAAATGATCTTTCAATGGTATTTCCATCCTAGGTCTACAAGATATATGTGAGGTGCGTTGCATTATAGCAAATTAACAAGCACACTGCTGAAACAAGCTGATATAATATTCTGATTATAAGATCAAACTGTTGTAACAACACAAATTAACTTGAAAGATGCACAATATATTAATAACCATAGAATATCATTCCAACAATAGCCAAAGACATAATTGTTGATGCGGGAAAAGTGCTGCTAATCTTTTTGGTCAACATAGAATAGAATATTGAGTTGATCCCATTCTCTCTTGAGAAAGGAAGTTCCTAATGCTGCTATGAATGATCATAAGGAGACAACCTCAAGGTTTTGACTGTCAGACCTTGACTTATGTGGGATAACTCAGTAGTTAATGTGTTTGTTGGTAAATGTTGTCATTTTAAGACACCCTTGGTCCATCAATGAGAACCGATCAGAGATATGTTCCATGGACCAGCGCTGCCCAATTGATCAAGGAGAAAAGGAGTGAAATCATGGTTTGAAGTGTTGCCTTGTCGGAAGTTCCTTGGCCCTCTCTTTCTCTTCTCCGGAACTCCGGAACCCTGAGGTTCCGAGTTTCTTTGCCTTAGCCTCTTTCTTTCCTGCTCCGGAACTCCGGAACTCCAAGTTTCCGAAGTTCCCTTCCTTCCCTTAGCTTTTCTTTTGTTCTCCTCCCCCGGAACTCTGGAACCCCCAGGTTCCCAAGTTCCTTGTCCAACTACGGTGACTCTGGTCTCCGAAGTTACCCCAGAACTCCGAAACCCCCAGGTTCCCAAGTTCCTTAACCTTCAACCCCGGAACTCTGGAACCCCCGGGTTCCCAAGTTCCTAAGTCTTCAACCCCAGAACCCCCAAGTTCCGAAGTTCCTAGTTCCTCAACTTGGGGGTTCCGGAGTTCCTAAGTCTTCTACCCCGGAACCCCCAAGTTCCCAAGTTCCTTCCCCAACTACGGTGACCCCGGTCTCCGAAGTTCCCCAACTACGATGACCCCGGTCTTCGAAGTTCCCCTTCTCTCTTTGACCCTTTCCCTCTCTATCCCGGAACTCCGAAACCTCGAGGTTCTGAAGTTCCTTTGAGCAATTCCCCGGAACTTCGGAACCCCCAGGTTCCCAAGTTCCTTGTCCAACTACGGTGACCCCGGTCTCCGAAGTTTCCCAACTACGGTGACCCAAGTCTCCGAAGTTCCCCTTCTCTCTTTGACCCTTTCCCTCTCTATCCCAGAACTCCAGAACCCCAAGGTTCCGAAGTTCCTTTGAGCAGTTACCCGGAACTCCGGAACCCCGAGGTTCCGAAGTTCCTTGCTCCTTCCCTTGTCTTCCTCACTTCGAGAGTCCGGTCTTCGAAGTCTTCTAAACTTGCTTCTGGCTTGCAACACTTCCAGATGGCGTGATCGACACTCAAGGCTTTTAATGCTCCGACAGTTTTGGTGACATGCACTTTTTCTTGTGGAGCCACAGGGGTGCATTTAATGTTTTTGGCAGGATTTCCATCAAGGGAGGTACGGGGCCATGCTGGGTGACTTCTGTCATGCCTGACTTTGGAAGGTTAGTCAATCTATCTTCCTCATAATTGTCTTTGGAGGTAAGGCTAGGTTGCTTGCATGTACAAGTCAAGTGCATGCACTTCCCTGCACCTCCAGACTGACATGCAGGGGTCATGATCACCATTGTAACCCATTTTTCTATATA
The DNA here is from genome assembly GCF_030272615.1 of Cryptomeria japonica. NCBI lineage: Eukaryota > Viridiplantae > Streptophyta > Pinopsida > Cupressales > Cupressaceae > Cryptomeria > Cryptomeria japonica. The sequence goes on from NC_081407.1 coordinate 532,996,158, forward strand.
AGGCTGTTAAGCCTCATTGTAAGGGTTCTTCCCTGCTGCCTTGAGCTTTCTTATGCTCTTCTCTTCTCTTGAAGACTTGTAATTTTTGCATTTCTGCAACTGTAAGACTGGTTTTTGGCCTTATGATGAATTGAAAATCTCTATTCTTGCCTTCCTTCAACTTATGTATGATGTGTATGTGTTCTTACCTTCATTATAAGTGTATGTTTGTGGTTTCCTTTCACATGTATGTTGTGTTAACTGGTTTTCTGAGTGTGACCTTGTGGGAATCCTTCTGCCCTCTTAACAATTAGAAAATTCCACCCTCCACACATGTGTTTGGGTAACTCATGCAATTGAAGCTTGTGCATCTCTTAGGCTTTTCAGTTGATTCCTTGTGCCATTTCGGGTGAGGAGAGAAACCATCTCTTCTTGATGCATCACCTCCTTTCATTTTAAGCAATTCTCTCTTCCCTTTCCTCTGCAAGTTGTTAGGATAGGTTTAGTAGTAAGTTTTGAAGTGTTGAGTTGGTTCAACACCTGCACCTGGATTCAGAAGGAAGCCGGCCTTCTCCGGAGATTCAACCCCCTTGCGCAAGGTCCCACACTTCGAGGTTGTTTCCATGTTTCACAAAGTTGCTGAGTTGATAGCTCAGCAAGGGTGCAAGCTTTTGTGATAACAGTAAACACAAGGGGACTTATGCCTGCTACTAGGATAAACTTCAAGAAAGGTTCTACAGGCCACTTTTAAGACTCTACAAGTCTCATATCCATCAGATCTTCATTAAACATGATGTCATTTTGAATATCCAGCAACAAATTTGAAAATAAACAAAAAAAGAAAGAGATAAGGGGAGAGAAACTAAACTATTCTAACTAGAACAGCATTTTGAGTAAATAGACGAAACTCTCATAAACCAAACCTTGCTTTGCCGGTTTTAAACACAACTTAGCAGAGGCTAGTGCAATCTTCAAAGGATAACATAGATTTTCAAACTACTAATTGCATATATTGAACTTCAAAACATTCATTCAACTTAACATTTAGTAATTGAACTAAATTATGTAAGTGTTCAGACTAACCATGCACAAAAATTAACAATCAGCTAACTTCTAATGGTATGAACTGAAAGTTCTATTAGATATCAACTCCGAAAAACCATTCCATAACAAAACGCATAAAGTGAAATAAAAGATGGGAAGAAGTAGAATGTGATGTCCCCGATATAATTAAATAATAAATCTAATTACTTTATTGTAAGGCCCCAAATTTAATAACAAATCTTTTGGGCCCTTTTATTTAATTAGATTAGGCAAGTTTTGGTTGGTCGTGTCGGCCCGTTTGTAACCCTTCGGGAAGTTTCTCGGAGCCCATATATATGGCCGAGTTAGTCATTATTGTAGGGATGCGAATTTGGTATTTTCCTTTTATTTGTGCGAATTCCAGTTGGAGTTTAGCTTGTCTGTCATTTCGGAGGTGAGAGATCCTCCCTACTTGGCATCCGCAATTTCAGTGGGAGTTCTCCTCACCCTAGTCTGCTTCTGTTCTGGGTCTGTGTAATCTGTTGTGCGATCATTATCAATATAATTTCTCTTCGCATGTGCGAATCTTCATCTAAGTCTTGTGTCTAGAATAATAATTTCATTTATTTGTACGAACTGAGCGTTTGGAGGGCTCGAGGCAGATATTCACTCACCGTACAACCACTACCGTACACCTAGCTTGCACGACCACATTCTCTCACCATACAACCGAACATCAACCGCACGGTCAAAGCAAACATACCACCGCACACCCCAAACACTCACCGTACGGTCAAGGCAACATACCACCGTACATCCCCTTCACCGTATGACCTACCTTCTTCCCACTGTACGGCCTGCTTGGCGCCACCGTACGGCCTGCCTCACTCCACCGTACGGTCTTCACACTGTACGGCCCCCCCTCTTCTTACCACCGTACAACCTTCCTCTGCCAATTCAACAGTCTTTGCCAGTTCACCATACGGTCAGGGAACATTACAGTGGTATCAGAGCTTGTGATCTTGCCAGCCTGTCGTGTAGTGGATGCAAGTGTACACCAGAAGGAGGTACCATTCGGTCGATCGAATGGGGGAACCACAGGATCCTGGAAGAGAAGTCATGGCACTATTGAGGGAGCTAACCAAAAGCCAAGCTCAGCTCAACGACACCCTAACCAGAGGAGAACAACGACAACAAATCATGGAGAAAACCATACGACAATTGGCTTTGGGAAAAACGAATGGAGAACAGAATGGACAGGGCGATGATTCGGTCACGGGAAGGTCAAACTTCCAATGCTCACATTCATGACCGCTGATACTGATTTTTCCTCAGAAATCAGAAGTGCCACACGGGGAACAAGAGCCCACCTTTTAGGAGATGCAAGCACAATTGAACCAAGATTGGAGGGATGCAAATCTCGAGGGGGAAATATCCTTCAAGGATTATGTGGAGCTTCGGATGAAATACTCGGGCGGCAGAAGTCAGGGCCATTATGGACACTATAACCATGACCTCAAGCGGAAGGTTGGCAAGATCAACCTGTCATCCTTTGATGGGGCCAGAGCGACCTCGGCACGCGCCTAGGTTCAAAAAGCAGATACTTACTTCCAACACAACCTGATGCCTGAAGATGAAGCTATCAAGTTTGCAGCACTCCACCTGGAAGGGGTCGCGCATGAATGGTGGCATCATGGAATGGTCACTCTTGGCCATGACCAGATAACCTCCTATGCCGAATTCACAGAGAAGCTCATAGATCGATTTGCGGGAAGGATCCAGAATTCAATTTCAAGGAGTTGGTGCAACTAAAGCAGTCAGGATCTGTGGACGGTTACATCACAGAATTCCGGAGACTATCCGTATTGGTAACCGACATCTCGGAGCGGAGATTGGTGGTCTTGTTCATGGACAGATTGATGGAACCACTGAAAGGTTGGGTGAAAGGGTTCAACCCCAGCACGCTCACGGAGGCAATAAAAAAGGCCCATAACATGGCAACATCTTCCTCTTCCAGAAATTTTGCACATACCAAACCACCTTTCATTCCGAGGGAGAAGGATAATAAACCTTTTCCGAAGGGGTCATCGCTCGATGAAGCCACAAGACAGGAACTCAGAAGGAAGAAGATTTGTTTCACCTACAGGGAACCATGGGAACCAGGAGAACCAATGTTTGGGCAAAGGAAAGATTCACTATATTGAAGTGATATCTGATGGAGAAGAGGAGCATGAGGAAAGTGAAACCCCAAGGGAAGAATCTGCCGAAGAAACCAGTCTGGCAAAGAGAATCTCCACGTTGGTGTGGGGAGGGGTGGCGTCATTGCCACACTGACAGGTACCCCAAGGTGCAGTGTATTTAGAGTACATGGTGCACTCCAAGGGCAACGAGTTCTTGTTATGCTCGACAGTGGGGCCTCGCTCAACTTCATAAACTCATCACTTGTCACCCGAAGGGGTTTGTGTACAAAGGAGCATGAAGGGTTTGATGTCAAGGTGGCAAGAGGCAATCTCCTATCATGCACTCACCTGGTTTCGCAACTGAGCATCACCATGGGAAATTACACGGTTACTGACGATTTCTTTGTTGTAGATCTAGATGACACGGATGTCATATTGGGCATTCAATGGATGGAGACCCTCGACCAATACACGCAAAGCTTCAAAAGGATGGAGTTCTCATTCGAGGTGGATGGTAGGAAGGTGGTTCTCAGGGGAATGTCGAATGGTGACCCGAGGGAGATTTCCGCCAAAAGGATGGAAGCCATCTTCAGACATGATGAAGTAGTCTGGGCAGCACATTGCTTGATCTCAACAAAACCTCTGAAAGAGAAACCGACTTACTATCGGGATGAGGGACTTCAATCGGTTCTGGATGAGCATAGTTTGGTCTTCGCTGATATTCCACCTGGTATACCCCCACACCGAGGGTTTGAGCACACCATCGAGTTGGAGGAAGGAGCAAAACCCGTTATCACCACACCGTATCGCCACCCGAAGAAGTTCAAAGATGAGATAGAGAAAACGATCCAGGAACTCCTCGATAAAGGATGGATCCGGCCCAGTTCTAGCCCCTTTGTGTCTTCGGTGGTATTGGTGAAGGACGGAACTCTCAGAATGTGTGTCGACTATCGTGCACTAAACAAGAAGACTATCAAGAATAGGTACCTCATTCCCAGGATCGATGAGCTACTGGACGAACTACATGGCGCAATCTATTTCTCCAAGATTGATCTCCGCTCTGGCTACCATCAGATCCGTATGAGGGAGCAAGATGTGGAAAAAACAGCCTTTCGCTGCCATTACGGACACTATGAGTTCTTGGTCATGTCGTTTGGATTAACCAATGCGCCGGCCACTTTTCAGTCCTGCATGAACCACATCTTCAACAAGCAACTGCGTAAGTTCCTATTGGTATTCTTCGATGACATACTCATCTACAACAAGACCTGGGAGGAACATGTGGGGCATTTGGATAAAGTATTGGGGGTTATGGAATCACAATCACTATATCCCAAAAGGTCCAAATGTGAATTTGGAATGACCGAGGTCCTGTAATTGGGTCACATCATCGGCGCCCAGGGGGTACAAGTTCACCAGGAGAAGATTCAAGCCATTTTGGATTGGCCTCCACCCAAGACACTCTTGGAGCTGCGTGGATTTTTTGGTTAGTGCAGTTATTATAGAAGGTTTGTAAAAGGATTTTCACAACTAGGGGCACCGCTGACAGATCTGACAAAGAAAGGATCCTTCCGTTGGAATGCACAAGCGCAACAGACCTTCGACAAATTAAAAGAAGTTATGATTATGTGTTCGGTTCTGGCACTACCAGACTTTACTTGCCCTTTCATCCTGGAGTGTGATGCCTCGGGGGAAGGCATTGGAGCGGTATTGATGCAAGACTGTCACCCCATTGCGTTCGAGAGTCGGAATCTCTCGAGAGTTGAGCGGTTGTATTCCATCTACGACAAGGAGATGCTCGCCATCCTACATGCACTGACGAAGTTTCGGCAGTACCTTGTCGGAGCAAAGTTTGTTGTGTGGACAGACCACAACAACTTGCAATACTTCTTGGAGCAGAGGGATCTGAATGAACGACAACAAAAATGGGTGAGCAAAGTCCAGGCGTTTGATTTCGACATTGAATATGTAAAGGGGAAGAATAACGTGGTCGTTGATGCCCTGTCAAGAAGGCCTGCCATATGTTCTTTATCTCAGATTTCGGCGGACTGGAATGAATACCTGTTGGTTGAATACTCCAAGAACACTTTTGCCTGCGAACTGATGGATGGTCAAGTGCAGGATGACCGATACAAGGTGGTTGACGACATCATTTATTACAAGGATAGATATATTCACCCATACATCACACACACTTATATATACCATAGGACACATACATCAGGATAATGTGTCAGCCTAGCTCAACACATTATCCAATAAAGCTTTAAATATAAACAAGAACATTAGCCTCTGCAAGATCTTTACACGCTTCCTTTTTCATAATTCATTTGTCAAGAATTTATCTGGTACCCTAATCCAAGATGAAGGAAAAGATGCTGAAGGAATTGCACGATTCTCCCTTGGCTGGAAACCCGGGATACTTGAAAACCTACAGACAGATCCGTGAAAGGTTTTCCTAGAAGGGGCTTAAGAACAACATCCTGCAGTATGTGCAGGAATGCTCCACCTATCAGCAGAACAAATCTGAGCATAACCTATCGGCCAGATTGCTGCAACCACTGCCAATTCCCGACCAGAAATGGGATAGCATCTCGATGGATTTCATTACTGGACTCCCCAGAGTGCAAGGAAAGGATTGCATTTTTGTCATAGTTGACTGATTGACCAAATATGCACATTTTTTTGCCATCCCCACAGGATATAAAGCAGTTCAAGTAGCCGAGTTGTTCTTCCATGAGGTGTTCCGCCTACATGGTTTACCGCGAAACATAGTTAGTGACACGGATAGCCATTTTCTGAGTACCTTTTGGATGGAGTTATTTCGGTTGGCAGGAACCGAGTTGTCGCCCAGCACGAGCTACCATTCGCAGACAGCCAGACAGACCGAGATTGTGAACAAATGGCTGGAGGGTTATCTCAGGAACTACGCCTCAGCTCAACAGAAGGCTTGGGCTCTCTGGTTACATTTGGGTGAACACTGTTACAACACCACTTATCACATGTCGATAGGCATGCCACCTTTCAAAGCACTATACAGTTATGAACCTTCTTCAATTGTTGACCTAGCATTGGGAGACAGTCGTGCACCGTTGGCCAAAGATTGGCTTCAGGAAAGTTTAGACATCCTGACATCTCTCAAAGACAACTTGCAGAGGGCTCAGAACCAACAAAAGATGTATGCTGACCAACACCGGATTGAGGGGAATTTTGAGGTTGGCGATCTGGTTTACCTCCAACTTCAACCGCACAGACAATCCTCCTTGAAGACAAGTGGTAAGGAAAAGCTGAAGCCGCATTTCTATGGACCCTACAGGATGGTTCGAAGAGTGGGTGAAGTTGCCTACAAGTTGGAGCTTCCTGAGGGGAGTCGGATTCACAATGTTTTCCACGTGTCATATCTGAAGAAGGTCGTCAGCCAACGCGTCATAGTGTCCAAGGATCTGCCACCCATCGACGAAGAAGGGAAACTAATTCTGGAGCCGGCGGAGATCATCGATGTCAGAGAAAAGAGGTTGAGAACATGCACAGTCAAGGAGTTCCTTGTACACTGGAAGAATCTACCCATCAAGGATGCCACCTGGGAAGGTGAGCAAATTCTGGGGCATCCAAGTCTGCAATTGCTTGAGGGCAAGCAATTTTTGGCTCGGGAGGACTGTGATGTCCTCGATATAATTAAATAATAAATCTAATTACTTTATTGTAAGGCCCCAAATTTAATAACAAATCTTTCGGGCCCTTTTATTTAATTAGATTAGGCAAGTTTTGGTTGGTCGTGTCGGTCCGTTTGTAACCCTTCGGGAAGTTTCTCGGAGCCCATATATATGGCCGAGTTAGTCATTATTGTAGGGATGCGAATTTGGTATTTTCCTTTTATTTGTGCGAATTCCAGTTGGAGTTCAGCTTGTCTGTCATTTCGGAGGTGGGAGATCCTCCCTACTTGGCATCTGCAGTTTTGATGGGAGTTCTCCTCACCCTAGTCTGCTTCTGTTCCGGGTCTGTGTAATCTGTTGTGCGATCATTATCAATATAATTTCTCTTTGCATGTGCGGATCTTCATGTAAGTCTCGTGTTTGGAATAATAATTTCATTTCTTTGTACGAACTGAGCGTTTGGAGGGCTCGAGGTGGATATTCACTCACCGTACGACCACTACCGTACACCCAGCCTGCACGACCACATTCTCTCACCATACGACCGAACATCAACCGTACGGTCAAAGAAAACATACCACCATACACCCCAAACACTCACCGTATGGTCAAGGCAACATACCACCATACATCCCCTTCACCGTACGACCTCCTTCTTCCCATTGTACGGCCTGTTTCGCCCACCGTACAACCCTTACACCGTACGGCCCCTCACTCCACCGTACAGTCTTCACATTGTACGGCCCCCCCCTCTTCTTACCAGCGTACGGTCTATCCATTGTACAACCTTCCTCTGCCAGTTCAATAGTCTTTGCCAGTTCACCGTACGGTCAAGGAACATTACATAGAACCATGCACTCACAGGAAATTCATGGACAGATTAGTCATTAACAATTCTATATTGAATTTGACAGATTTTCAGAAACAATTCATAGTCTTCTTACAAAAATCAGAGAGAATAGGCCCCCTTTTATAGATTTAAAAAATTTAGATGAATATCCAAGGTTTAATTCAGCTAATGGCCTAGATTCATCGACAAAATATGTCTCCCCATACCAAGTAAAGATGCACCTTACTTCCCAACCAACTTATCAACCACCAGTTAGTTAATTCCCCAAAAGGGTGGGCTACGTGGAGCAAAAGACAAAAAATAACTTTTCTAGTTGAAGAAATAACTACTTTGGGCTTTATATTTTATCTTTTCTTTTGTTAGTTCAAAATAGATATTGCCCTCCTTTTTCTTTTTTTACATTATAAAGTCTTTGTTACCATCCAGATATTCCTTCCAAATATCCCTGCCGGTTGCCCGCTTTGCCTGAACATACCCCTGGAACTTTATGCAGATGGCTCTTATCTTTGGAGCAGGAGGCGTAGGTGTGTTATTCATTCGGAAGCTAGTATCCTTACAATGATTTCCTACCCTTTTTACTTGCAGCTCCCAATCAGCTTTGATGGCCTCGTATCCCCGCATTGCTGAATGCAACTTGTTGGCAAATGCCATTTCACTCTTGGTATATGGAGCCCCATCATTTTCAGCTAGCTTTTCCAATGCATTTTCAGTTTGTCAAACTCCATCTTGGATCTCCAATCACCAATTAAATTCTACAAAAGTTGCCTGCAATTAGCTCCGATACATGCCAAGGTACTTTCACATTCCTCCCATCCACCATCGATGAGGTCCAAGATGTCATTCTTTAATCCCAAAGCCTGATACTAGCCTTCAAAGGTGCTAAATTCATGAGGCTCAATAATCTGTTGACTTGTAGGGATCTTGGGGAAAGTCTAGAATAAGGCCCTCATGACGGGGAGTGGATTATTAACCACCTCTTTCAATTTCTCAAGTCCTTTCTTAATGGATTACATTGCTTGGATGGTCCAATCTATGTCCTGCTCCAAGAAAATCACATCCTGGAGTTTTCGATTTCTCGTCTTGTTACTTCTTCAAACTATTCCCTCATTGCTTTGGCAGTGGCCTTCATTTTTTTGAACTCAACATTGTCTTTTGTGCCGGTGCCGTGAGAGGAACATAAGCTTCACCAGCATGCTGCAGTGATATGAGTAGGTGATCTATCTACCCTTCAGCTTGCTCTGCCCGCAACAGTGGTTTAAGTAGGTAATCTTTCTACCCTTCAGCCTACTCTACCTGGGCTTTGTACATTTCCCTCTCCTTAGTTACTTTCTCTAACCGCATCTACATTGTCTCAACGAAGTCTCATAATTCCTTGACCTCTTGTTGCTTGGTTGCCTTTCCCATTGGGACTAATAGAATATTATAATCAGCAAGTGTGATGTCTTCAACTGATTTGTCCTTTGGCGAGACAACAAGATGCATTGTCCAATTCTGTTGAGGATCTTTGCTTATTTTTGAGTAGGTCCTCGGTTTCTTTTTCTCCTTAACTTGAGGTTGTCCTACTCAGGAGAATAAATCTTCAAGGCTCATGGGCAGCTTCACTGCCACTTTCTTTTCTACCCTGGCCTACAGCCATACAAGAGGTACAAACGAACCAGAAGTAACCACCACCTCTTTGCCTTGCTCTCTAGAAGCCGCAACTGATTCAATTTCTATTCTTTGTTGCCCAACTAAATTTAAGAGTTGGTTCTCATTAGCATCTTGTTCCTTCCCTCTGGTCGAGTTTTCTCTGACCTCACTCAGTAATTGTTGGGGAATCTCTGTTTCTTGCTGCTCTTCATCTCTGGTTGGGTCTTCTTCCTTGTCTTCCTCTTTATCTTCCTCATTATCTTCCAATCTAGTTGGCGAGATTTCCCCTCCTTCAATCTAATTTTTAGGATCCTCTAGATTGATGATTTGCATTTCTTGTTGCTGCAGATTGGACCCTTCTAGGTTTGTTGTCTCTATGATAGTTGAATTTATTTGCAACATAGGAGGGGTAGGCTGGCGTTCCACATCAGTTGCATCTTTTGTTGCAGTAGAATCTTCCTAGGAAGTAGTGGCAGTAGATGGCCTTCTTATTGCTAATTTCTTACGAGCAAGGGCCTCGGGTGATTGTCTCTTCTTCCTTCGGGACCTCTCGGATGCCCTTGACTCCTTACTAGATCTTGTCTTTTTCCTTTTCGTTTTAGGCTCCTTTTCACCTTCTTCTCCTTGTGCTGCACCAAGAGGATTTTGACTCAAGGTCTCCCATCAAGTTATAAGTGAACCTCCTCAACACCCTGTTGTATCCAGGCATCGGTGAACCTACTAGGTCCCTCCATTATCACCTCCAAGCTGGTGATAGGATCCTGAAACCAATTGATCAAAGCTGGAGGGCGGTCCTTGACAGATTCATAGACCTGATGTTGTGCGGAGTCCCCATGGTCATCTATTTGGTTTGGAACCCGGGCATACTTAAAGGTTCTTATCTGATACAAGCTAAGCCTGGGACACTCTCTCATGTGGACCTCAAAATCGTCACTACAACTGGCCCAGTAATCTTCTATATTCATTTTGTGTCTGTAGTGCCGGCCATAAGCCTTTCGTCCCAATCTCGTAGGATCAAAGCTTGTCCTACTAGGATGCTCTTGCAAGCCGTATGAGGCCAATTCTTCAACTGACTGCTCTACTTGTGCAAGGGTTTTCAAATATATGTCACTGTCTCCAATTGTCATTGGGAATGAGACTACTATGACTTTCTTCTCTCTAAGGATCTTCCTTGTTGCATTTGCTTTCCTAGCGACCTCTAGGAGTACCAACTTGTTAGTGGGGTACTTGGGGAGTCGGTATGGGGAGCCTTCAAATCCTTAAGTTCTCAAGTAAGAGAACCTAGGAGACTAGATAAACCATGTCCCATACCGCCTTACCAGTGCAATCGCTTGCTTGGACAGCCTTTGTTGCAGTCCCTCTTGCATAGTCCTAACCATTCGCATAGTGAAGGCATCATTTACTCGCTCATACTGGCCCATTGCGTATGCCACATTATTTCTTTCTCTCTGGCTTATGTTGTATAAATGGAGTTGAGGGTAGCAATCATATACATTTTTTTGATTGGGCCCATTTCTGATCTCGCCTAAGCGGATCAATCCCAATTACCTGGAATGATGAGCAAACATATACACCACGTAGGAGGACATGGTGAACCACTTCTTCTCTGTAAGTTGTACCAGTTGCTCATGTATATTGTCACTGATCATCTGGGTCCAGTCCAACCTGACTTGACCTCCAAAGACCTCTTCAACATAATAGAACATCCACTCCTCGAACATATTAGAGTGAGGCAGTCACATAACGCAGCTGAGAAGGGTGACCATATCCCCATATTCCTCATTGAATTCACTCCTGTAGGGTCTTTTTGAGGATTTTGGAGTTGTGGGGCCTTCTTTCCTTGAACCAATTATCATTCATTTTGTTCTTGTATTTGATAGGATTTTGGGCATACATGGTCCGTGCCTGCTTCATCTGCACAACAATTGTGTCCTCGTGAACGAGGATGCTAAACACTTTTGTGATGGCCTCTAGGGTGAAATCTGGGATCACCTTATCATTTACAAACACTACCCAGTCTTTGATTTGTAGTGCTTGGCACACTCCAAGATCAGTTCATAATTTTGGATGGCCTATGGAAACCCAACGGCCTGCACTATCCCACTCTCTACCATTTTCTTGGCTCTCCATTTGGGATGGAACCATACATCCTGTCTCTGAACTACTGGATGTCAATGTGTCTGAAATTTGTGTCCCCTACATTCTCCCACTTGCTTTGAACCCTAGAATCTCGCAACACTCCCTAAAACTCGTATTTCATCTTGTCTAGTTTGCGGGGGTTCTCAACCTTAGACGTTTGAGAGGTGCCTAGTGCTTCGAGTGCCTTGGAAGGATCAGCTACTTTGGGAGGCATCTACCCTACACACTAGGACACAAATTATGACGGGAAAATCAAATGAGCAAATTAGGGTTAGCAATGTCCAAAAACGGCATTAGTAGCAAAGTCATCAGCAATAAGATGAATTATTCCAAGAAATTTATAACAGCATAAGTGCAGGTTAGAAATGGCATTGGAAAATGGTGCTTAGTGTTGTTTTGCGTTTGCAGAGTTTATGCAAAGTTTTGGAAACTATGTCTGGTGTGTTTTGCAAATTAGAACCGTTATGGCAAAACCAGGGGAAATCTTCGGTATATTTGGGCCTGCTAGGAACAAAATTTTAAATTAGCCTATTGATGTTGTTAATCCCAAAAATAATGCCGACAGAGTACTTTCCAAAGTTATCCTTTTAAATCTAATTACATTTGCCTAACTAGGGTTTAGCTTGGGTTTGTTTTTTAATGGAATTTTAAAGCATGGAATTGGAAACCATAGGTGCCATTTCAGTTAACCCTAGTATTTTAGATGCAGCATTTTACTACCATTTCAAAATATAAAACTTCCCATTTTGTAATGTCCCCGTTTTGGCCTAGAGTTGTTTGTGTATGAATTTTGGAGAAATAAGGGGAAAAATATTTAATTTAATATTATATAAGTTGTCTCATTATATTTCTTTAAAAGAGATGACTTTATATTTTATTAAATTAATAAAGTGACTAAATAAAAATAAAATAACTAAAAGTCACTTTAGTAAAAATAATATATTAAAATATTATTTTAATATTATTTCTAGAAGCTTCTGGAGATGGACTGAAAAAGTATAAAAGAAGATCTAGTCAAGCTTCTAAGCAGCCAGGAATTGATATTTGTGTTGATTAAGCTTTGTGGAGCCTAGGGTTTCTGCAGGTTATCTATTGATCTTTGGGAACGAAAACTCCCTTAGATTGGCATAACTGAGGTGGTGAAAGACCCACTGAAGGGTTGCAGATTTGGGAAGGATAATACAGTCCTTTCATTTTGATTCAATTGGTGGCCAAAGGCCAAATTTGTGCTTGGGTTGATTGGACAACATTGGAAGCTTTTGTCATTGGTGTCTACAACGATTTTTGCTATCCTAAATGCTGATTGTGATTACCTTTTTTCTGAGTTCTTATCTCAGTAGTTTTCAGACTGCATACCAGTTGGAGTGGTGCCACGATTTTGCTCATAACTCCCATTTGGTGCATCGATTTCACTATTTGATTGGAGCACTCACATTAGAGGAAGTCCACGATGCTGTTTGATACTTAGAAGGGGACATACAAGCTGGAATTTATTTGTTATTGGCCTTCATATCAGAACAGGGGCGATTTTGGAGAATAGTTCGATTTGGCCAAAGGAGAGATCAAAGTGAATTGATATTGATTGCTTCTTCATCCTCACACCTAGGTGCTTCATCCAGGTTCACTTTGCATTGTTTGCATTCAAATTTCAGTCATGTATGCATGAATGTATGGGCTGCCATTAGTACTCAAAAAATTCTGAATAATATTTTAGTGTAAGCCAAGAGTCTTGGCCATTGCTTAAGTTTTGTAATCAGGACTGCATTGAATAAATAAGTCAGCTGTGAGCTCTATATGTGCTGTGATAAATTCGGTTTCCAATCTAAGGTTGCTTGCTATATGTTTGACAAAATATCAACTAGATAAATATGACATTTGTATGCATTATTAGCTGGTAAATCTAATCTTAGATTCATTGCATTGCATTCATATGTTCCTACAAGCAAAACCAAGGGAAACTGCATAACACGCAGAATTATACAAGCTGTCCAGTGTCAATAACACGCAAGTTATTCAGTCTGAAAATTAGAACAACAGATTGAAGGTTGGTAGACAACTGTTTGACAATATTCCTTGCACATTTCAGTCATATAATAGCAAGGGATATTACACATTTGCTAAGAATTTGATAATAAACGCATACCTGGGAATGATTGAGATGATTATTGGCTGAAGAATGGAGCTCAAGTTGTTGTCCTCATTTTTGGTTTTCAAAAATAAGGGCAACCCGCTTTGAATTTTTCATTAAAATGTAATATCCCTTGTCCAGTCTGATGTAAAATTTGTCATTTATGGCTCAAGGAATATTGTCAAACAATTCACATATAATCTTCTAGCTTGCTGGTCTGAGTTATCAGTCTGATATAAATGCATGTAATTGATACAAAGGCACAATAAATGTTTGCAAATGATTTCTATAATATCTAAGCTATAAGCTCAATGCATAAATGACTTATTTTGACCTTTCCAATACATATATATGATTTTCAAATAAAATGTGCACCTACAGTCAAGAGTCATTTTCACAAACACTTGGCTTGCAAACTACTATCATCATAAATATGGGCATATCATCAAATAATGGCCTGCAACTTATTTCTCCTTTATTATATGCAATCTCCAAATACAATAGAACATGTAGATACCATGACTCTAGGCTTACATTCATGAATCAACTACAATGATAAATCTGATATAAATGACATCTACAGCAGCAATTCCCCTAATGATGACATATGATCAATGCACTATAAAAATACATGAAAACCTGGTAAAGGAAAGTTGCCTTAGAGAGTAGATGAATTGCAATGCAAACTCCACTGAAAATGACCTCCTCAAGTGCCCAAATCGTGACTCTCTAGCTGCCGCCCCTGTTTTTGGAGAAGATAATTTTATATAATTGTTGGCTGCCACCAAGTGCCAACACAAGCACCTAAAATGATCTCCACTCTTTTGTGAACCAAGCAAAGCATGAAATTAATGGCTCTAGGAGTCCCCATGAGCAAAAACGTGGCTCTCATGACTGGAAATTCATAACTGTAATAACTGTATCAGACCTGATATCTTTTGGAGATGATGCCCAAACGATCCACCAATGCCTAAATTGATGAAACACCAGAAGCAAGATTATCTCCAGAAAACCCTCCAATCGCATGACAAAATTGGCCCCTGGCCGCTAATTTGGCTCCAATGAGATGACTGAATTATCACCTCCACAAATGCAACCCTTCAAGAGATATTTCACTCCCTCAGTTATGTTGTCAAAGAGAGTTATCGTTCTCAATGACTGAAATGTTCTGCAAAAACCCTAGGCTCCACAAAGCTCATTAGCACAATAAGATGTCAAATATTCGATGCCAAAACAATGAGCCTCATCCCCTATTTATTCTTTTCCTCACATGGATCGGTCCCCTTCTAGAAGGTTCTCTTTAAATAAAATAATATTTAATTGCACCTTAAAATAATATTTAATTGCACCTTAAAATAATATTTAATTGCACTTTAGATAATATTAAAATATCATTATAATATAAAGTGTAATTGACTTCGTATGTGACACCATACGTGAGAATACATTATCTCACCAAAAATCATATAAAAATGAAATGTGAAGCCACAAGCAACTGCCCAAGCGACCCTCTCATCAACTCTTTGGCCTATGAGGGTCAAGAAATAGGCCAAACTCCTCGAATGTCTGCGAACTAGTAAGAAGGGGACATTAAATAAAATTCATGTTTTCGCATCTCCAATGCACGCTTTCCAAGGTTAAAATCTATCTTGGTTAATGATCATTTGAGTATGTTTTCTCTTTTGGTTTTCTTTGACAATTTTTAGTTGTTTTAAGCTTTCCTTTTGTCCCTCTTAGTGCGTTAAATCTATCTTGGTTAATGATCATTTGAGTATATTTTCTCTTTTGGTTTTCTTTGACAATTTTTAGTTGTTTTAAGCTTTCGTTTTGTCCCTCCTAGTGCAAAATCGGGTTTTGAGGCTTGGAGTGCAAGTTGGGCGTTTTTTCCTCCAAACAACAAGTAACCTTATTTACTTGTAATTAGTCTTTTCAAGCCCGATTTTGGAAGTTTTTAAGTCTTTGTTATATTGTAACTTGTAATCGTGGGTTCAAAGCCCGATTACAAGTGTTTCTTTTCAAAGCTCGATTACAAGTTAAGTCACTTTTTAAAGAAAGGGATTTTTAAATACACTTGCATCGGGTCATTTATAACCCGATTTTGGGTGTCTTCTCTTCTCAGTGGTAATCTTCATCTACTTGTAATTGGGGATTCATAACCCGACTGCAAGCTTGTGAGAGAGGCCTTTATTTGTTGCTTTCTATGTCAAAACCCCGATTTCTTTGGAGGATTGGTCTTGCATTTATGTGTGGAGTGTTTGCATTCAACAAGGAGTCTTTCTTCCATATAGCTAAGAATCCTTGAGAGGTTCATCTTTAATTTTCATTTCTCTTTCTAGTCGTGGCTCTTGGCTAAAGCGACTTTCTTTTTTCAGGTATGATCTTTCTCTTGCCATTTCTTTGTTGTTTTAATTTAAGGGTTTCTGCATCTTTGTCATTGTGTTTGAATGCTAGCCGCTTTCCTTGCTCCAATTTTGTCTTTCTTTGTGCATATCTTAAGAAATCGGGATTTGCATCTTTTTCGCGTTTTAAGTCTCATGTTTGTGTTTCAAAATAGACCTAATTGTAAGTCTCTTTTCTTTCAAATCGTGTTGTTTGAGATTTATGTTTGTGCCACCAAGTTACATCTTGCAATTTTGGTAATTACAAATGCAAGTGGTATTTTACTTCCAATCGGGTCCTCAAGACTCGATTGCATGCTTATTCAATAAACAAACTCTTCCCCAATTCTCCTAGAGTGCAGTCAAGTCTTCCTTTTACAAGTGCAAGTCTTTATATGCAAATAGACTTTCAATTGTAATCGGGTCTCCAAGACCTGATGCAAGTGGACCATTTGCATATTAACTCCCAAAGCTCTTGCTACAAAGGCGAGCTATCAAATTTCAAATGTTTTGCAAATACTTTTTACTTGGAATCGGGTTGAGCTTACCAAGTTGAGATGCAATGACAAATTTCACACTTACAGTCGGGTCTTGAGGACACGATTGCAAGTATGCAAAGGAGGGTAGAACGATACATTTTATACTTGTAGTCAGGTCTTCAAGACCCGATTGCAAGTATGCAAAGGAGGGTAGAACAATACATTTTATACTTATAGTTGGGTATTAATTTTAAACTTGTAGTCGGGTTTTCAAGATCTGACTACAAGTAAAGAATGTATTGTTCTACCCTCCTTTGCATATTTGCAATCGGGTTCTCAAGACCCGACTGTAAGTGTGAAATTTGTCATTGCATCTCAACTTGGTAAGCTCATTCCATTTGCAGTCATATTCCTCCATGCTCAAAGTGCTTTTCAAGAGTCTATATTGCATATCTAGCCACTTGTAATCGGGTCTCCAAGAGCCAACTACAAGCATCCATTATTACTTGCCTTTAATTTTTACACTCACACTTGTAGTCGGGTCTTGGAGACCCAATTACAAGTGCGATATGTAAAGGTTCCTTTGCTTGCAGTCAGCTTCCTGAGATCCGATTTTCTCCCTATTGCTGTCCAAGCCTATCTATAAGGCATCTTTGTGTCAGTCCAAGTTGCTGCATGTTAAATACCCACACAAATGTTGATGGGAGCATTGGTTTTCAAGGGTTTTGGCATCATGGAATCCCCAATAGTTTTCATCACAATGTCGCAGATTCTTGTTCGATGACAAAAGAGCCAGCTTCATCTCCAAACAAGAAGACGAGGTATAAGTACAATAAATACCAAAATGAGATTTCTCCTACTTAGGTGGTTTCTCTCATTGATGAGATCCGAGACATAGAGATTGGACATGTTGATATGTCTAAGTTCTTGGAAAGAACAGAGGGATCACCAACACATGGCATGCAGTTGCTCTTGAACAGCCATATTCATTTGGTCTCCTCGTTCCTAGTGGTTACTTTGGAACCTGAGTTTGTGCTCCAAAGCGCTGCTCATTTTGATCAAGAGGCTAGAACAATCAGGGATGATGATGGGAACGTTATAATCAGGTTGGATCCATAAACAATTGAAAAAATATTCAAAGTTCCCACAGCCCCTGTGTATGTAGATATCACAATGAAGAGTACTATGGATCATTACAACTAGAGAAGGTCGGATTGTATCAGACATATCAATTCTAAATGGCTAAAGGTTCCTCGGACTTATTTTACAAGATGGCCCAAGTTATATCGTTCAGACTTCATCAAATAAGTAGGCGATATGATCACGCTTCTCAGCAAAATAATGGGTTTGAGACACTCTAACGTGTTTGAAATCTGGATGTACAAGTATATCGTGGTCATGAGGAAAGAGCAGTCTCATATTTTCTGGGGAGAGCTAATCAATGATAACCTGTGTGAGCAGTTGTCACAAGTTCCCAGCACCCTCACTTTCTATATGAATTCGTACTTGGTATACATAGCAGCGTCACTCAGACAATTTCCTGGTCTTTCTACCAATGGTGACAGATCGTTGGTACCAGTATGGAAATAATATGAACATCTCACTCTTCGGCCCAGCAGAATTCATTATAGAAGAGTTCAGGATGCGTTCTTTGGCCATTTCATGTGCCTTTTTGACAAAATACTCAAGAATAGAAGAGTTTCTGAGGCAGCATGGAATAAAGTAAATGAGTACAGGTGTTTATTTCTGCAGTTCCCAACTTTCATCTACATGAGAGTTGGATGTTTTGAGGGCCAACCGTACATGCTACCATGGTATCCTACAGACAAGATCATCTTGATGGAGTCGGCAAAATAGCTGAAGATAGTTCATGTTGTACAACTTGCCAATCACAAGTTAGGTATAAATATTTCCTCTCATAATCCATTGCAGATTGGTCGGTATTCTTTAACCACCTCACAAGGGCTAAGGCAATGGAGACCGAACTTAAAGAAATCAAATTGAGGAAGCTCAAGGAGAGGAAATATTTTGACCACCGTGGAATGAAGGATAAAATCAAGAGGACTCATGTTCATCGCCTCGAAGATATATGGGTTGATCTTCATACTAAAGAAGATATCAAAAGAATGGACTACAATAGGCTTACCTTGGAGCAGATTGTAGATCTTGACTTGACCAAGATCCTGGAAGGAATGGTGGATGATGGAAAGATCCTTGATCCAAAGTACATAGAGTAAAGAGTTGTTGAAGCCCCTCTTCCTTCTCCTCAATGGTCAAAGAAGGAATGTGATTCAATTTTTGACAAGTTTCAGCCCATTCTTGCGAACACCAACGCTTGGCTGAAGAATAATAATATCAAGACTATCAAGATTAAAGGAGGAGCAGAAAATGATTCGGCTGGACCCATTGGGCGAAGATCTGAGATCAAGATCAAGTCCAAAGAAGAAGCTTCCTCTTCTGGCACTAGAATCAAGTTAAGGGTCAGAAGAACTTTGGTTATTCCTCCACCAGAAGTGTCACTAAAGGGGAAGGAAAAACCAGAGGTGCAGATTCATGTTATTAATGTTGAAGATGATGCACATGAGGAGAATACAAAAGGATCACCTCCTTCCATAGGTTCAGATTCTCCTCGTATAGCCCTTCCCCAATTGATACGAATGTGGATTCTTTCTCCACCGTTCATGTGGAACCTATGGAACCAAGTACATCTACATGTGCTAGCATAGAAATACTTGTTGAGACCTCTCACGGTGGCTTGGAGAATGACTTCGATGTGAATCCCTCATATGCCATCTTGTCCAGTGTTTCTTTTCCTAAGGTTGATACTTCTGCGATGAGTTTTGATAAGTTCATGACAGAAGCAAGTCATGATTTATCCTCCAAACAGACGCTTGTTGCTATTCAGACCGAGGCTCCTCCTAGAGTGACAATTGTGGTACAAGTTGAGCCTCTTTCTTCACAAACCACAGTTACAATCTTAGATGTGAACTCATTAGAACTACCCCCTTGGTTGAGTTCAATCACGCCCAAAAAGAAGAAGCAAGAGATATCTCCCGACATATTTGATTTTCAGCAACTCAGGAGACCTAAGCCCAGGGAAAATAAGAAAGCAAAGGCAGTCTCTCGGGTGGTGGTAGATAGCAATAAAATAAAATATGTAGAAGTGGTAGAGCCTTTAGTTAAGAAACCGCCAAAAGAAATGCAGTTGTCAGATTACAGGCTAACCAGGATAGAACTTGGAAAGAAGACACATACAGGTATCAAACATGATGCCACAGATTCGGTAGCTTCACTAGTGAAGAGTTATGATGAACTGTTGGTGAAGAAGAATGAGCTCAAGGAGAAGAATTCTCAACTCATCACAATGATCCAAAAGATTACTAATTCTTCAGAGCAGGTTGATCCTTTAACCTTGTCCACATCTGAAGAATCTATCAAACAATTGGAGAAATCTGCTCAGAAAGCTAAGGGAGTTGATTCTTGGGTAGATCAATTAATTTATCAAAGTACTCAAGTAGTGAAAAAGGCATTGCAGGTATTGAGCAATGTAAAAGCAGTAAAGTTGAAGTTGAATCATACTTTGAAGGCTTTTAATCAAAGTCTAGGTTCAATTGAGAAAGATCTAAAAATCTGGCATGAGATGGATCAGATCAAATTGGAAATCTTGTGCGACAATATGGTAATACCTGGCAGAAAGAGATATAGAATTTGATGAACTTTTGTCAAACAAGTCATTGGTTATCAAAGACCTCATCAAAGATGTTCAGGCTACACTTGAAATGAGTGACGAAGTTGAACAGGACATACTCTCTAATTTTGACAAGATGTCTTGCAAGATTTTAAGTCATGATGGAGAGTTGCTGCAGCAGATTTGGTACTTACCGAATTGGTATCAAGTCTTTGCCAAGGGCTAGAGTCAGAACAGTTTAGTGTGGGTTCAATCCATAAGTTTGTAAGTTATCAAGTGTTTTTCAATAAAATGCAAGTTGTTCTTGAGGAGCACAGGGAGAGAACAGTGAAATATTATGATATTACCATTAAGACTATTGCAGTTGCCTGGAATACAATAGGTCCTGATCCTGATGAGTTGCAGAGATCCATCAGCAATTCCAGTCCTTCATGGCCAAAGATGGAAAAGAATAAAAAGTGTCTTGTGACTTACTCTTTGTTTTATGTATTTTGTTTTCGACACATTAGATGTAGTGTTAGGATTCATGATTACAAGTGAATTGTCACTTGTAACTTTGTAAATTGTAATTACATGTAAACAAATTACAAGTTGATTAGCCACAACTAACAAACTAAGACTTTTTCCACAACTAACTAACTAACTATGACTTATTCAAATTACAGTTCTATTGTACCCATTGTGTTCTTATGTCATATTGGGACATTTCTTTGTACTTGCTTGAAGTTGGGGAAAGTTGTTGAGAATAGCTTCACTCTAAATGTAGACTTTGTGCTACAAATATTGAAGGTTGAATTAGTTTACTTTGTGATTACAATCTGAGAAGAGTTGCGAGACTTTGTGCTTGTAGTAATTCCCATTTAAAGTAAATCGAAGGTGCATCATACTCACAGACTTTGCGCTGCCATATGTTGTACGTTGTTCTTATTGCATCATTTTGAAAAGGGTAGATAGGATTTTAGAAACTCAAGACTTTGTGCTTGGTTGCTACTTTCCCGTCCCGCAGGAGGTGACGGAAGTCTTTGTGCTTTCAAGAAACTTCATTTCCTCTCTTGGTTTTGTTTTAAGTTGCTGTTTTAATTCCTTCAAAATTATTGTTTCTTTCCTGTGAAGAGGAAAGAGCATAATCTTTTCTGAAATAAGAGGAAAGGTTGTTGTCCTACCCATATTAGATTAAATTAGCTTTAGTTAAGTGTTAAAAAAAGGGGGAGCCTTCCCTAAATTAAGAGATTTTATACTCACGTGCTGTGGTTGAAACCACAATTTTGCACATCCTCCCGAGTGTACAAAATTTTCAACCAACACAAGTTAGAAAACGTTTTCTTCCTCCATTTTTGGGAAAAGCAATTTGCTCCTTCTTGCTTGCTAGACGTCAATGTCTTGTCTCCTTGCCTTCTGCATTTTGAAAACGCCTCCCTCTTGTGAGCTTTGCTTATTGTTGTGCGAATCGCACACCCATCCCCGTTTTGGATAGGGACCCCCCGGTTTGTGCCTTTCTGTCTTTGCGGAAGAGGAAGGGGATATGAAGGGTCAAGTGCCACTAAAACCAAATTCGGCCTCTCGGGGCTGTTGTGACGTATTCACACATCGCCCCATAAATGCGACCCCTGCTTTTTGCTTTCTGGGGTTTGTTTTTCTAGTTTTTTTTTAAGGTTTTGTCTGTTAGCCTTTGCATGATGAGTGTTGTAAGGGGAGTCGCTGGGATGGCAAGCTCTGCTTGAGCCAGGGTGAGTCAATAGGGCCCCAGAATTAGGGTTTCTTTGAGTCTTCCTTAGGGCCTGGTTTTCCTCTTGTTGCTCATTGTGTCTTGCTTGGTGAGTGAATATCATCCTTGAAGGTCTGAGTTAGGTCAAGTTGGTGAGTGATGGAGTCTGGAATGTCATCTTGATCTTCAAATGCCCTGAAATTTGGCTAAGTCTGGAATGTCCTGATCCTGAAATTTGAATAAGTCCAGAAAACTGAGGAATCCTCCAAAAACTAGAATTTGCAATATAACTCCTGGAGGTCTGAAACCACTCTCAAACATCCTGAAAGTATATATGGAATATAACTTAAAGTATAAGAAAGAAGAAAGATATAAGGAAATGTCACTTATACTTCGGCGAGATCTTGACAAACTCGCCCAAGTGCCCAAGCTCGCACTTCTTGAGGAAAAAGTTGCAAAAACTGGCTAGAGGTCCGAAAATGCTAAAAGTTGCAAAAACTAGCTAGAGGTCCGAAAATGCTAATAGTTGCAAAAACTAGCTAGAGGTCGGAAAATGCTAAAAGTTGCAAAAACTAGCTAGAGGTTCGAAATTGCAAAAAGTTGCAAAAATGCCCAAAAGGTCCGAAATTCACTTAAGTTGCAAAAAGTGCCAAAAGGTCCGAAATTGCAAAAAGTGCCAAAAGGTCCGAAATTGCAAAAAGTTGCAAAAAGTGCCAAAAGGTCCGAAAATTGCAAAAAATTGCAAAAAGTGCCAAAAGGTCCGAAATTGCAAAAAGTTGCAAAAAGTGCCAAAAGGTCTGAAAATTGCAAAAAGTTGCAAAAAGTGCCCAAAGGGCCGAATTTGGGCCTTTAAGTGAAAATTTGAAAAGTGAAAAAGTTGCAAAAGGTGCCCAAAGGGCCGAATTTGGGCCTTTAAGTGAAAATTTGAAAAGTGAAAAAGTTGCAAAAAGTGTCCAAAGGGCCGAATTTGGGCCTTCAAGTGAAAATCTGAAAAGTGAAAAGTTGGCAAAAATGCTCCAAATGGCCAAATTCGGACCTTTTAGCCAAAATTTGAAAAAGTGAAAGTTGGCAAAACACTCCAAAATCCCAAAGTTTGCAAAAGTGCCCAAAATCCCGAAATTCACCATTAAGGGGTGAAATGTCAAAGTTTTTAAAACTTTCCGAACACCCCTCTTGCCCGAAATTGCCAGGAACAACTAAATTCACGGAAGGAGTAAAGCGTTAAAACTTGGGAAATTTTCAAATAACCCTCCAGGCGTTAAATTTTAATATTTGTTAAATTAAATTAATTAATTTTTCAAATTGATTTATTGAAATGAAATTAATCGTTCGCAGGTCGCAGGACGTCATTAAAGAACCAGGAGAAAGACTTGAAACGCAAATCGAAGGAGGATCGCAATCAAGGCCAGGTGCTGAAGACTGGAAAAGAAAAAGATGTGCGAAGACGCTGCAAAAGCGCGAGAGCAACCAAACATTGGGAACCGTGCCGCTGAACAAAGATGAAGTCCACCACCGAGACCAAAGGCCAAAGGACACTCTGAATGCTGCAAGTTTATGCCTTCCCGAGAAAAAGCACAAAGCTGGATTTAAGTCCAGAAGTTCAGTTTTAAAACTGAAACGGCTTTATTGTAAACTGCCTATGGGTTCCGCGCAAGATATTTTTGTGGATAACTATTCCCAACCACCAAGAAGATTGGATAGACTCAAATTGAAGCCAAATAGTGGCAGGTAGTTGAGATAGTTGCTGGTTGGATAACTGAGAATTAATTCGGCATGGGTTAAGGCTGCCAGCTTTTGGATGGCAAGTTGCAGCCCTTGGATGCAGTCCATCCTAGCCTTCAATTCAAAATTGTAATATCTATAAAAGGCAGAGGCCTTTCTTTTGTAAAGGGTTGGAGGGTTAGATAGTTAGAGATTGTTGGATGGTTAGACTCTGTTGAGAGAGTTAGATTTTAGAGTTAGAATAGGTTAGATTTTAAGCAGTAGTATAGAGATGTTGCAGAAATTGTTGTAATAGGCAGCTGAAATCAATATATAAACATTGATTTGGTGTTTATTGTCTTGTTTTCATCCTATTTGCATGGTTTCTCTCAGCATTTTAGATAGATCTTTCTGTTTTGGGTGTGCAGGTATTTGATAAATTCAAGCTCATACCATTGAGGATATATTGATTGTGTATCCTTTTGTATGGTTAACCTGAGCCTTTAATTGTGCTTAGTTCAATTGCGGGTGTCCGTCTGAGTTGCGCCAGAATTGGGTGCTTAGCCGTGCGTCTTCAGTCTGAAAATCTTCCAAGTCCCTTTGAAGATTGCACCGTTCCTGCAAGGTTGTGAGCTATTCTGGCCAAGCAGGAATTGGTTATGTTGAATCCGTCTACCCACATACCCGTGTTGTTAGTTTTAGATCTCCTAACCCTTTCCTTTTGCTCTTTATTGCGTAATTCGAGAATCACAGTAGACCAATTTGTTGCAAATCGTAAGTCCCCTTGTGTTTCCAGCAAAAACACATCAAACCACTGAGTAGTCCCGCAATCAAGACCTGACAAAAGAAACCTTGAGGTTGTCCCCTTTGATCAAATATAAAAAAAATAGCAATAGGGACTTCCTTATCTCAAGAGAGGATAGGATACTCGGCTGGTTATTCTATTCTGTGTTGGTCGTATGGAGTTCGCAGCAATGCGATTTCAGACACATCAACACTTATGTGATTTTAGGAGGTTTATCGAGCATCAAAGAGATGCTCAAACTTATATAATTTCCTTTTCTCCTTCGATCTCAAGATTTAGCCTTCTCGATGCATTCTTCTTTGTTTATAAGAGGTTAAAAACGATGACCTTTGCTTTTGATCTTCGCATTTGAAAAGGCTGACGTTTATCTTGTTTTAATTTTCTAATATTGCATGGGCATTCCCTTCTCGGTGTTTTGTTCAAGTTTAGAGAGGGCATAATAGCAAAGCAATTTTACTTCAAAATCCCCAAACCTTACTTTCTTTTGACTCTTTGATCTTTTTCAACAGAGCGGTAACCCTCAGTTCGCAATACTCACGCCCTTTGAATGTGATGTTATGTCGCCTCGTCTTTCAATGCTAAGAAACAACTTCAAGACTATTCTCAAGATTCTCAAGGGGTTCAAAATGAGTACACTCACCTTTGTGCTCTACGTGAAAAAGCCTGAACTCTTATTTCACCTTGATCTTTCATAAGCTTGACAATTTTCAGTGTTTTCATTGGGCTTATCCAAGGCGATTTTAGAGATCTCATCTCTTTCAAATTTCAATTTATAAATGTGTTTTGACCTTTTCGGCATTTACCTCAGCAATGTCAAGGGTCACAGCGAACTTTATTTACTTTGGTTTTCAACACTAAACATTTTTGTGGGGCTTAGTTCGGTATTTTTATTAGTCTTCTTTGAGGCGATGATAACAAATCAAAACATTTAACTTCGCCCCCCTTCTCTTTCATTTAAGCCCTATATAATTTTTCATTTGCTTAGAATTTTAAATGCTTAGCATTTTGGGGATGCATTTCGCTGTTCTTATCACCTTTAGAAGGAAAAATAACAAAACGCTTTACAAAGAAAGCCCTAACTTCACTATTTTTGACTTCTATTTCACATGACTTCACTTTCGGGGTTAATATCGGGGGCTCAAGGGCGATGTTGGGATGATTTTACTTTAAAATGTCCGAGCTTTTGTTGCTAATTTCCTCCTGATGCTTGCGAAACTTTATTGTTTTGATTCTTCAAGTACTCAGCAATTTTGCGGGATATTTTCGGTCCTTTTTTAGGTGATAACAAGACCCTAAAAAAACATGTCTATGCCTTCATTCATTTTTTATTCTTTACCTAGCATTTTTTTGGCATTTAGTTTGGGGCTTTTATCGACATTGTCTACAGGCTTAAGAAATGTATTTCGCCCTTTCTCCATTATTCGAGAGACTGAACTTATATTTTGCCTGTATCTCTTTGCAAGCACTTTGTTCTTTTGCTACAATTTTGGGTTTGGCAAGGCAAGCATATGAAGAGAAATGTTCCAGCTTTGCTAGATAAGGCTAAATGTGGGATTTCTGCCTTAAACCCTGGCCTCAATACACCTCTCAACTCTGTGCTAACGATGCATTTCATTATTCTGCAAAATCTGAAGTCATACTCTAGATATTGTCTCTCAATTTTCTAGGGCGACAAATTGGTCACTCCGATTTTCTGAAGGCTTGGCTTCTTATGGCAATGATCAAACTCCGGATCACACTATGGGCCCACTCAGGCCTAACTCCCACTGCGCTTCGGGATACCCTATTCTCTCTCTCTCTGTCAAACCAAAGACTTATTCAAGACCTTGATGAGGCAAACCAAGGAATGAAGGGGGTCCCTATTGGAGAGGGGGAGTGTGTGCAAGGCACAACAATAACCAATGAAAGCATACCTCTAACAAATGATGTAAGGTGCTGATTAAAGTCCGATAACACTCAAATAATGATAATGTTATCACACTATCAAATTAGATCTCCTACAAAATGAAACATGTTGCAAACACCACAATATGCTAATACAAGCCCAAAATGAAGGTAACACGCCCCAAACTGAAACTTATCTGATAAGGTACTCCAAACTACTGCTAAACAAACCTAAATATATTGAAATTTATATTATATTAGATGAATAAACATTTCCAAACATGTGCATATTTGAAAGAAAGTATTTTGTTGCTGGTACAGCATGTACAACCTCATATACTCTGACCCAAACCCTCAAAGTTCATTCCCAAAGTTTATAACATAAACCTTTAGGGTCAAGGTGCCTCCAAACTCAAACAAAGCACAAGCAAAAGGGTAGCAACGAACATAAGAGTTTCCACACGTAGCATGTATAGTACACCCCAAAAAACATCAAACTCCACATCCTATCAACATAAACAAAAAGTATAATCTGTATGTCCAACAATGAAAAAGATTTTACAACAATAGTTCATGAAATCCAGGCACAATCGGTGGTACAGCCTACAAGAAGTACAACAAGCTTATGGAAAGGTGTAGCCAACCTCAATACCTCCAAAAACTTAACATTCTCATGAAAAACCCACTTAAACAACACCAAAGATCTTAACATGTCAAAATACATCAAAAACATCCATCTTTAACAACAAACTAGAATATCTTCACTTTGCAACAAAATTGTGACTTCGGTATGAAATCACCAAACCTAGCTAAGAGGGGTTTTGTCCCTCAAATTGGTATTTCTAGAGATTTGTCATCCTCAAGAAATATGGGAAGAAATTAGATCTCACTCAAAGCAAATAGCAAATATGAAAATGGAACCCCTTTTTGTCCACAACTCCTTTCTCCTTCTTGCACCATGTTCGCTTTAACATTTTAAAGTGTGCAAAAAAGTCACCTTCCCCCCATGTCACCCCCCCGAGCCTAACATCTCAATAAGATTTGGCTATGAAGGTAGCCACCCAAGATCTAGAGGCCTAATGGAAAGCACAATAACAAGAGAGAATCAATATGACAAGAATAAATTGTATTCCTATCAAGAATGCAATACAATGGATCAACTGGATGATTAGTACCTAGGAGACCCCTTGGTTAAATAGGCCAAGGTGAGAACATAGGAGCACATAAGATTATGACAAGTGTCATAATCTTATGATATGAAACAAAAAGTGATAACCTATCATCCCACCTAAAGTGGAAAAGTGATAGTGTGATAAGACCACTAAAGGTGGATCACCAGCTAAGGTGGAAAAGTGAAACCACAAAAGGTGGATATGATAATGTGATAAAGACACTAAAAGTGGAGACACCACATAAAGCGGAGAATGATAACATGATAACACCACCTAAAGTGGAGATTCTCCTAAAAGCTCCTATGTGGTCCCTAAGTAAGCTTAAGTGATGTGTAATTGGGACCTGGGTTGAGAATAACCAAGGTAAACACCTTAATTACACCAACAACCTCCTTTTGAACACAACTTAAAGTCAATATTTTAAATAATTAAGTAGCTCTTGACAAGTTAATTATTTAAATTATTTTTCCCTTTCTAATGACAACTAGCTTACGTGAAACTATGGGAAATAAACTAATGTCTGAATAATTACTTGTGTGCAAGAAGGGGACATTACACAAGAAGATGTGCAAGTATAACGTGCCCTTCTCATGCCTAGTCAATTTGGTGACAATTATCCTACTTACCGTATTCCCGTATGCTAATTGGTAAGGAAAAGGGGACTCCAATGATCATGGAGAACACAAGTTCAATGATTCAGGATTTCTATTTATGGCAATAATCCAATTAGCACAAGTTTTGGATTTTGATGGCGTTGCAATGCTTTCGAGTTTCCACAACTCAAGCAATATATTTAAAATATACACTTAAGTTTCTAATGTTAATTGACGAAATATTTGGTTGTGTTATATTTTAATAGAGTTATTTGTGATGTCCCCTCCTAATTAGACATCAGTTATTCAGTAGGATTAGCCTATCAGTTGACCCTTGTAGGCTAATGGGGTTGGATAGAGGGTCCTTTGTGGCAGAGACCTAGCCAGTGAATGAGTTATTTTTCTACTCTAGAGCTTAGTAGTTTCAGACTTGGCATTTGTATGGGTTTCAGGGCTCAATTTCTCATACTTATTATTTATAGTAAGTCAAGGGATGATGGAGAGGGATGCTTACTATTTTTAGTAAGGCAGTTAGATGCGCAGTGGATGCAGTGGTTGAGTCCCTAGTTCAGACGGAATTGAGAAATAATGAGTATTTATGGAGTTATGTTATTTTTTATTATTAATAAAGTAATACTTTATAAATAATTAATCATTAAAGGCATATTATAAAAAAATTATTTGCACTTTAGTTGAGGGGTCGATTCATCATTAAAAAAGGGCCATGTTATTTAATTATTTAGGTGCCAAGACCAAGGAAGATATTAATTATTAATAAAGAGAAAATTTGGTGATGTTATTAAATAATTAAAAAAGGTGCTTTTTAGAGGGAAATCGACCCTTTCATGAGAAATATATAAAATGCCAAGAGAAGATCGAATTCATTATGATTGAGCATTTGTTATTCCTCTTTCTTGAGCAATGGGAAGAAACCAAGGGTTTCCAACACTTCCAGCCATTGGAGAATGTCAACTCTTCAGTGTTGCAGCTATTCTGAGGTGGTGAAATATCCATTGAGGGTAGCAATCGGAGTGGCTTCACTCAGAGGTCACATTGTGCGAATTAGAGAAGGATCAACCAAGGGCATCTAGTAGATTATTGATGATAATGAGTAGAGTACTTTGGGCAGCGATCATTAATTGTTGGGCATATTATTTGCAGGCCATACAGCTCTCTAATCTCCAACCGTACCATTCTTCCAACCAAGCAGTTCGAACTTGTAATCAGTCCCAGCAGTGGCTTATATGCAGCAGATTGAACTCGTGATTAGTCTCAGCAGTGGCTGCCTATACTCAGGTTTTGATAAAAATACTTACTCATCCCTTTGGGAATGCATTTGGTTTGTAAGCCATTGAATAAATTGAATGAGATAGAACAGCAATGAAAGGAAGGAGAGGTTGCATGATAAATGTTTGATGTAATGCCTATGGTTACAATCTTCATAGATAGCATAACAGTCTGCATGCCAACTGTTTGAATTAATGTCTAGTTGCTGTAGGTGCATATTTACATTGTGTGGGTCATCTATATGCATTCAAAAAGACAAAAGAATTGCACTTATATTTTAGTTCTTTGCCTAGACATCTTAGTAATCATTTGGAAAGCATTTAAATCACACTGGACAACATTTCAAGCAAGCATTAACAAACTGATACACAAACCAGCAAGCATAGAGGTTGTATGCTAAGTGTTTGACAATATTCTTTGAGCCTTTAATCAGCACTTTCGAGGTCAGAATTAGCAAAAGGATATTTCATTATTTTATGTCCCTCTCAAAAGTGGACGCCTAGGGAAAAGGAAAGGAGGTTTGCACATGAAAGTCATTTTATTATTCAAAAGGTTTTTTGAGGGATAAATGAATTATTTTATAATTGTAAATTGACCATTTCCCTCCAAAAGCTATAAAAGGAGGTTGAGGGGGCTCATTTTGCATATGCTATTGACTGATACTGTTATGTT
The DNA here is from genome assembly GCF_030272615.1 of Cryptomeria japonica. NCBI lineage: Eukaryota > Viridiplantae > Streptophyta > Pinopsida > Cupressales > Cupressaceae > Cryptomeria > Cryptomeria japonica. The sequence continues at coordinate 533,026,103 of NC_081407.1, forward strand.
GTTGGATTGAACCTGTGAGTTCTTCTGCAATCTTTAGAGGACAAAAACCATCTTTAGATTTCTAGTTTTAGATAGATAATCCCTAGCTAGACTAGTGTGGTCTTATTTCAAAAATCGCCATTGTGCAGATTGGTGTTTCCAGTTGATGTTCCAACTATGAAGGTTTTTGATGTGTTCAACCTTGCAGATGTTGAAGAGTAGCTTTCAGATTTTCTGAATTTGGTATTTCTGAATTTTAGTGTACTAGTTTCTGGAGATTAATATCTTGCTGGACCATACAGTTCTAGGTAGACCTGCAATTGTCATGATGCACGTGAGAGCAGATTTGACCTTCTCTATCCTCAAACTAAGTTAAAAAAGAGTTTTTTGGACCTGACCACCCCTAAATACACCAACACCTTGCTAGTTCAAAGTAGAGAAAAGGGGTGGTTGTTTGTACATCCTGCTACAGGCCATACCACCTCTAGCTACAATTGTGAGTATTTGCTGAGGTAAGCACTATTGTGCGTTGCAAACGCTCCTTGTCGCCGACAGGGTCCCCCTTCCCTTTTTGAGCCTTTCGTCTTTACCCTGTTGAGTTTCGCGCAGAGCATCTCGCGTCCTTTCGAGCGAGTCCGCGACCGGTCCTTGAAGTGATGATGTCAAAGGAAAGAGCCGATAATTCCATTAGGCTAGTCTAGCCCTCGGGCACGATGCCAAGAGTTTGTTCAAAATTGTGAAATCGCCTTGGATAGGCATAAGGTGATAGAAATTGGCAAAGCCCGCCAAGCAAAGAGCAGTGTGTCTGAAGGTCGCACGAGGACCCAAAGTTGTCGTTTTTCGCACAAGAGCGATGAGATAGATTGCATAAGGTTTGTCTTTGCGATGTTTATGGGATTTGAATGAAGGATGATTTTCGCCTGCTGGTGAAGGAGCGAATTTCCAGGCAAAATGCCAAGGTTGGCAAAACTTGCCCAAGTGCCCAAGCTCGCGCTTCTCGAGGAGAAAGTTTAAATCGCCAAAAATCGCTCTAAGGGCGAATTTCGGACTTTCAAGCCAAATTGAGAGAAATTTCAAAATTTGTTAAATTCCCAAAGTGGGCCAAGGATCCGAAAATGCCTTAAAATTCGCAAAACCTCCAAAAAATCTGAAATTGCGAAAAGTGGCGAAAATTGTTCCAAGGTCCGAAATTTCACCTAAGTTGCCAAAATTGCCTTATGGGCCGAATTTCAGACCCAGGGGCCAAAATCTCAAAAATTCAAAAATTCCCAAAACTGGCAAAAGGTCCGAAATTTGCGAAATTTGCAAAAGACCCCCAGGGGTCCGAAATTCACTTAAGTCATCCAAATTTCGGACCCTGGGGCCGAAATTCAAAAATGTGATAAATTTGCAAAATGTGCCCAATGGTCCGAAATTTGGGTAAAGATCGCAAAAAGCGTTGAAAACCCCGAAATTTGCAAAAACGTCTAAACACTCCGAAATTTGCAAAAATGGGCTTAAGGTCCGAAGTTTTTTCAAGTTGCAAAAATGTGCTAATGGTCCGAAAATACTCCAATTCGCCAAAACGTGAAAAGCTCAAAAATTCCAAAGGTGTTGAAAACTCCGAAAATCTTTCAAATCGCGAAATTCCAAAATGCGCCTTGAGGTCCAAAGTTCTCCAAAGTTCGCAAAAGGGGTTAAGTCTCCAAGGTTGTCAAAATCGTGAAAAATTCCGATATTCGCCAAAAGGCGTTAAGCTCCGAAATCCCAAAGGGCGTGAGTGGTCCGAAAGTTATTTTAAAATCGCAAGTGTGCCATGGTCCGAAGTTCGCACTTAGGGTTTAAAAAAAAACACAGGGTGAAGTTTGCAAAACAGCGCCATAGCTCTGAAATTCGCCATAAATCCTCAAAACTGCAACGCGTAGGGCAAATAAGGAATTCGAATTTGTAAAGCCCCTCCATACTGCCGAATTTCGCGTAAGGGAGGATCACGTTCGATTTTGAAAGGGGAGCCAAAGAGTATAAATTGCATTCAAGGTAAGACGTTGACGCAGACCATTCCAAATATTCAAGTTCAGATTACCAGTTGCCCAAGGTAAAAATCGCTTAGTCTAAAATGACAAATTCTTTTCCATCCAACAACTACGAAAATTTGAATTAAAGGATAACCGTTGAAATTCCAAACTTTGCAGAGCTATCCATTCGTCTTTGCACAGCAAGTCGAGCAATTTCTCGCCATCCATTCTCATCAGGTAAGTACGCTTTGTCTCTCTTGATCATCTGAAATGCTTATAAATCAAATAGATGTGTGTGCGAAATCTGATTTAAATGCCTAAATTTTTTAAATTCGCATCTTTTTCCGCTTGTAAAACGTTGTGCAAAACAGTCAAAATTAGAATTTGCTCCTAAGATTTAACCAGAAATTGCATTTTCAAACTTAGGAGAATTTTTCGAGCTTCGTCCCTATTGAAAATTAATCCAGAATATGTTAAGTATAAATTCGCGATCAAAATCTTCATGAATACTTTGGTTTAAATCAATCAAGCTTTTAGCTAGAAATGTCGCTCCATGTCCAATCTAAATTTTGAATTAATCCTTGAATGCTGGAGTATTCTCTATCTAACCCACCTTACTTCTTTTGTATCGCCTCGTAATCTGTGTCCGGCTGTGCAGGATAAATGCCTAAATCGGCGGTAGAATCATCAAAGACGCCCGCTACAGCCGAGACATCGCAAGCATCCAAATCGGATATCCCACGCAAAGTTGAAAGGATGAAATATCAGTATCAAAGAGGAGGATTGAGGGAGTCAAAAGTTCAGAGGGTTTGGGACAATATCGGTGATACTGACCTAGGCCATATTAACATCCAGGACTTCAGGAATCGGGTCTTCTCCCCTAACGCATATGGCAAGCCTAGACAGATGGTGGAAAGTGGCATCGCCCAAGCAGCGGGATTTCCTCCAACAGTACAAAACTATGAGTTAGTGGTGGAGGCTGCCCGGCATTATCAGCCAGGTTCCAGATTGGTGCTCCTCGAGAATATGACTCTCGCCAACTTCACTCCTGAGGCCATTGGCGACGCATTCGACATTCCCTTCCCAAACAACCCCACGGCCACGACTATAGATGAAGCACAGGGGGCATATGATATGAATCCGGCCAGATGCAGAACACTGATCAACGAAGAGTGGTACAAGGAGAGAAGGCTTCCAAGCGCCAGAATTGTGAAAAAGACCCCCAAAAGTGATTTTCATAATGAGCATGGGGATATGGTCACATTACTCAGCCGAGTTATGGGACTTCCTAAATCCAACTACTTTGAAGAGTGGATGTTTTATTTCACAGAGCAAGTCTTCGCTAGGAAGTCTAAGTTTGACTGGGCCCAGATCATAAGCGACAACACCCACACTCAGCTGATAGAGCTTGAAACAAAGAAATACTTCACTATGACCTCTTATTTGGTCTACATGTTCGCCAAGAACCAGCCGCTGCCATGTTTGATAATGAAAGGTGAAATCGGGAATGGGCCTGGTCAGGTAAAGGTCTATGATTGTTACCCGCAGCTGCACTACCAAGATATAGCTCAGAGGGAAAAGAGCAGCCCAGCTTATGCAGTTGGCCAATATGAGCGCGTCAATGACGCCTTGACAATGCGCCTGGTCAGGCTAATGCAGGGAGGATTACACATAAGGCTCTCAGAGTAGGCTACTATTCTAGTACAGAGATACGGGGCCTGGTTCATCTAGTTCCCAAGGTTCTCCTATATCCGAATAGCGGGCTTTGATGGTGCCCCTCTCCGACTTCCACGGTACCCAACCGACAAAGTAGTTCTTATGGAGGTCGCAAGGCAGTCACGTTCGGCCGGCATCTTACTCAGAGAAAGCAAGCAGGCTAGATTCGCATTCCCCATGATTATAGGCAACCAGGATGCCCATCTGAAGACCCCCACCCTAGCAGAGGAATCCCTCGCAGAGCTGGCCTCTTATGGCCTACAAGAGCATTTTCCGAGAAAACATTTCGATCATGACAATCTGGCAAAGAGAGCCTATGGCAGGTGCCACAGAGCAAAGGAATCAGTTGAAGACTATTGGAAAAATTGCTCTGATGACTACGAAGTCCGGAGACGTGAATATTCTAGGCTGAGTGTGCAGCAAATGCAGCTCTTTGAATATCACCGGGTCCCAAATCAACTCACAGATTCAGGGAATTGCCTCCAAGTCCGGGAATTTGAGGCAGTAAGGCATCTTTTGCCAGGCGTTGATTGGTCCCAGGACCCGATCACTGATTTTGAGGCAGTCATGGCAGCCCCAGCAAGATATACAGACCAATGGTTACATCAGCAGATTGAGAGGCTAATTCATGAGGGAGTCCAGTTCACTTACCACCTAATGGGCAGCCTCGATTCTCAATCTTCCAAAGATGAAGGAACGTCCAGTGCACCCAGAGAAGAAATTGAGAAACCTGAGAAGAGAAAGAAGGCTAAGGCTTGCAGAGGGACTCGGACGTCCAAGAGAACAAGAAGGGAGAAGATTCCTGTAAGGAGACCAAAGGTCACTTCATCGTCAAAAGACCCCAGTTCGTCCGACGATGTAGTAGAATTAGATTATATACTTGCTCCGCCTTCTCAAAGTGACATTGATGCGTTTGGAACTGATGATCCTCCCACGCCTGACATGCTAGAAGCTGAGCTAAGAGACATTGAATCAACCCAACCGGGTAACCAAATAGAGGAAGGAGAGATTCCATCCATTCAAGGGATCGAAGTGCATTAACCCACGCAACAAAGTCGCCATGAGTTGCTGCTCCATAATACAACCAAAGATGACTCTACCGTTGAAGGAGAGAAAAGGGTAGAGGAGACCCGCGAACTCGAAAGGACTGAAGAGAAACCATCACACAAAGGCGCCAGACAACTGTTCAGTGAAATGGGAGAAAGTTCAGCTGCAAGTAAGGAACTTGGCACCTCCTCCACCCCTCCAGTAACAGAACAGCTGCAAATCTGTGATGAGTCGGCTGAAAACCTCAAAGAATAGAATGCAAACTTAACCATATCATCAGCCCAAGCAGTGCCTCAAGAATGGTTAATTGCCAGAGCCCAGCGCAAGGCCCCCACCAAACCACCTATCGACCTCGAGGACATATTCTCACGCATAGACCAAGCTAAAGCTAAGGGGAAGAAAAAGCCCAAGGCATATTCCAAAATGACTAAAGATGAGCAAAGGAACCATACTCTCCACATTGCCACCCCGCCTACAGATAAGCCAGCAGATCAGATTACACTGACAGATTATAGCATCACGACTGTCCCCATTGGACGAGCCACTAAGGAGCAAGAAAAAGAAGAATTCAAGGATTCAGTGGAGAACATACTCAGGCAACTTGAAGAGATAACAACTGAGAAGGATATGTATCGGGCCCGTGCTGAACAGGTCGAAGGGTACATCGATCAACTCCTAAGACCATTACACAATGCCTCTGAATCCCACATTCCCCCGATAGCATTGGCACAGAGGACCACAACAGAATTTGAAGGAGTACGGGATACCGCGAGGGCTGTCAAGGAATGGATACAAGGCATCAGAAAAAGGGGAGAACGAATCCTTGAGGAAGTGAAGGAAATGGCTCGCCATCGAGAAACCACTTTGGTTAAGTTATTAGAGGTAAAGAGGGAATCCCTCCACATCCAGGAAGTGGCTGCCACTACTCTTCCCCTCATGAACGCTCTTTTCTGGACCCATGCACAAATTCCTACGTTACCCACCATCCTAGATCCTCATAACATCAGTACTCTTAAGGAATGGTACTGGACTATCAACATGAAGAATGATGCGAAGGAGATCATCGATAGAGAACACAATGCATGCGAGGTAATTCTGAAAACCATGCAGGAAATTGGCAAGATAATCCTTCGATCAATGGTTTCGGGATGGGTAAATGACCAATCCGATGATGTTGTGCTTTGAGCGTAATCGTTCCAGTTGGCAAGATGGTCTAAAGCAGGTAGACCAATACCTCGAAGGCATGCAATATAAAATTCGCCATCCTCCTATGCCTCCATTCAGTCTGCTTTTCAAATTATGTATCAGGTTCCAGGAGTATGTTCGTGAGGAACGTGCAGCAGGTCAAGATCTCTAGTGGGAATATTTGCATGAAGTCAATTTTTGATAAAAGGATTTGAAACTGGAAAAGGAAAAGTGCTTTCCTAAAAATGCACTTTTTTTCCTTTTTTGAATTTTGAAAAGTGCACTTTTGGCCAAAAGGGTCATATTTGACTTTCAAGTCAACTAAAATGTAAATCTTTATGAATGCACCTTTTTGGATAATTTTGGATAAGTTTTAATTATCCTTTTTGGGTAGTTATTTACTCATTTTGGGGTTGTTGTTGATATTTGCCTCCCATTTATGGGTATGGGCAGCCATGTTTTATAGATGAATCTGGGCCACTTGTTTAGATTAGATCTGGGCCATTCGTCCAATTTTGGAGCCTATTTAAAGGGAACTGGTTTTCCTCATTTTGTAAGAAGTTCTTGAATTGTTGCAAAAGCTCTGGCCAAATTTACAGGATTTAATGCAAAGTTAAGACTGTTTCCAAATTTCCTTGTGAGTGCATGATCTCCTTCTTCACTAATTTAGAAATTTTTCAGTTACGTTTATTTCCTTTATATAGCATTTTCAAGCAAACATCCGATAGAATCCTCGCAGTTCACACCATTGGGGAACGGCTGATTGTCTTTCTCTCTGCATGGTTAATCTGAACCTTTCATGCTTAGTTCGGTTATTGAATACTCACTATGAATGTAAAAGTTCTAATGTTGTAGTTGATAACATGAAAATCCTATTTTCCTTTGAAGATTGCACTAGATTTATGCGAACATTGTGCTTAAGTAGCTGGTGATGCTTAGTCTAGTTATTTGGAGGTGTCTGTCTGTTTAATGAATCTGCTATCTTAGTTAAAATTTGTATTTCATGCATCTCTCTCTCCCTATCCTTCCCTTCTTTTTTCCTTTTTTTATCAAGAGAATCTGCAGTCCCATTGAAAACAGTATCAACTCAACTGAAATCATTTGATAAGAAAGATCATAAAGATTCCAGGGAACTCATCTATCAATCACCTATCTTACCGTAAGTCCCCCTTGTGTTTCCAGCATAAACACATCAAACCACTGAGAAATCCCGCAGTCAAGACCTGACAAACGAAACCTTGAGGTTATCCCCTTTGATCAAACGTAGAAAACAGCACTAGGGATTTCCTTATCTCAAGAGAGGATAGGATACTCAGCTGGTTTATTCTATTATGTGTTGGCCGTATGGAGTTTGCAACAATGCGATTCCAGACACGTCAACAAGCACCTATCAAAATCTGCTAAAATATGTATGGTTGAGGTCACCTAGAGCTTGGGAATTGGACTACAAACATTTGGAGATGTTCTTGCGGATTGGGCATGAAATTTTGGAGTGTTTGGATGAGCTGGATGGTGTCTATTAGTACTGCAACATTTAATATCAGACCTGTTCACCAGACCAGCAGCATGTAAGAGTGATTTAGATTTTTCTCTATTCATCTAACTCAGCAAACATAATGTATATCATTTTTATTCTCTATTTGGGTGGGTTTTCCTTTATTATTGGGCACTTTTTGGGGTGTTCAATAGTGTTTCATCACATATCAGCATCTGTATCAGCTTATTTGTCTTACCAGCATCTATGACAATAGTAGTGAAGTGTTATTTGCTTATGGACTAAAATTGTGAGCTTCAGATGGTTATACCGTCGAAGAGCTTCCTTTCCTAAGAATTTGCATTGTAATTTGGATAGTTATACTGCCAATTAGTTGAATTTGATTATAGCTGATACTTACTCCACTAAACAAGTGGTTTTCATTGTAATTGCCCACCACTGGACAAGTGGAAGGAGCACTGTTATTCACTTTCAGTTTAAATAAGTTTTCCCACTAAAAAGTGGATGTGCCCCTAAGCTTTCCCATAGAAATGGATGTGCTATTGTAATTCCTCCTGAATAAGTGGATGTTTACTTTCAATATTGTAATGCATCCCATTAAATAAGTAGTATTGATCGTCTTTCCACCTGATGCTTTCCATTATATAGTTTTCTTTTAGTTATTAGTGATCCTAAACACTGTAAGATCTCACCTTGCCCTTCCCAAGATTTGGGTGATAAAAAAGTGGAAAGGAAATTGTTATCTTTTCATTTCAGTTGAATGCTAACCCAATTTTTCAAAAAAAAAAATTGAGGGTAGTTAGGAAACAATATTTTTTGATTTATTACTTGCTATGTCAGCATCCTCTTGTTCTTTAATATGCCAATATTTGATGCTTTGGCAACCCTTTTTGGTTCACTAAGGACAAACTCTTATTCTCTGTAAAGGAATAGGACACAAGTGATCTTTCACTCAAGAGAACAAGCTCTTATACTCTTTTGCACAATGGCTACAATGTCAAAAATAACCCCCACCACCAAGAAGTCCTTCAATCGTTGTTGTATGTTGCTAAAGAGATGACAAAGAGGTGATGATTAATCTAATCTAAATATAAATGTTTGCATTTGGGGAAACTGAACTAGAACTATCAGCCATTTGGTAAGAACCTAAAACAAAAAAATATTACAAATTAACAACCCTACAACTTAATTCTTTTTTATAAATCAACATTATAATCCTTTATTATGCATAAAAAGTTTTCTTTTTAAATTCAAAACTCACCTAAAAAATTTTAAAAATCTTGAAAAAAATTATTCAAAATTTTAAGGAAATGAAAGATTTACTAACCTTTGATGGTTAAATCTTCGTTGTGCAACTATTTCCTCCCTAGTGGTGTAGGTTTAGCTCTCCCTTAGCCCTCACCTTTGGAAAAAAGTGAACCAACCTTCAAAATTCAGCAATGGCTGTTTGGAGGAGAAAAAAAAGTAATTTTGGCCTTTTGTGTTTGTCAAATGAGGTTAAAAATTTGTCATGCCCTCACTTTAGGACGACCAAACCATTTTGGGAGAGTTGTTTTGTTTTTTTAACAATGCTTTTTAATTATTTTTTTATGGGTTTTTGAGGGCCCACGAGCTGCGTGGATGCTCGGGTTTACCTGAGTATGTCCCTGGGTTTGCTTGGGTGAACCCGAGGGTGTACCTGAGCCGAAACGAGACCCATTTCAGACCCATATAGGGGAAATCAGGGTAAATATTAGGGCGTGGTATCATAGGTTGTAATTAATTTTTTTCTGATGTTGTACATTTCCTATATGCTGTACTTTGTGATCAACTATCAATGGTTGAGAGTTTCATGTTGTGCCTTCCTATGACAATATCAATTTAATCATTGGATCTCATAATTGTTGTCGATATTCAAGTTGTATCACTATCTCCTATCACATCATATCAGCATTTCCTACTGCCAAATCTATTGCTATATCTATAATATTTGATGCATAAGAGTTTTCATAATTAATTTTATGCTATTTATTAATGTGGATCAGCAATTACTCGAGTAGTATTTGCTGTCTATATATCATATTTGTTTTTATTTAACTTAAACAAATCAGAAAGTTCAAAAGATAGCAAAAATTCTGGCTAGAGAAATTCCAAAGAGCATTAGGTTGAGGTCCTCTTCCATTTTCTTCAAGTTAACCTATGTCTGTTTTGGGCCATAACAACATCCCAAATGTAAGAAAGATTTTGTACCTAAGGTCCCATTTCACAAATTAAGAATACAATCACAAAATTCATAATATAGAAGTGTACATGAATTTATCATGTTTAATGTCCTAGAAAGCAAAATTACAAGAAAGGGATAATTGTATTATTAATTTGGAACTGCATATCAATCACACAAGGAAATAAAATCTGAAGAAAGCATAAGCAGCTATATTCTAAACAACTAATAACCAGCCATGTGAAAAAGCTAAATCTTAACAAAAACTAACAAATTGTGCTAGGGGTGCATAGTGCAAAAGAGCATAGACTGTTAAAAAAAATAATGTAAATATATTTTCTAATGGGCAAAGAAAACATCATTTTCTTCACAAGAAATTGAAAGTTAAGTTTGGTAAAGTGGATCGGAATTAAGTAAATAAGCATCATAAATAGCTTAATACAATTGCATTCTTCAATTGAATGGAAAATGTAGTAAAACCTTACCTGAATCTCACTAAATGAGTCGTGTGATGCTATAGCAGCATCCTCCAACCAATCTAGCTTCCGTACACTTATAAGACAAGAACATGTGCATTCTTCTGCTGCACTTTTTTCATATAGATAATCAAGAAAATGGTTCCCTTGAGGATGTTCAAGACCAACCATAAATTGCTCCTTATTAGAAAGAAATTTCTCCTGGCTTACTTGCCTATATGGCTTCAATTCACTGTGGTCATTTATAGTAAGTCTAGATATATTCTTTCTGAGGTTGAGTAAAATATCTGTAACATTGTCAGTCAAGACCACCTTTGCAGTACCCAAGTGTGCAAGTAGTAACCCACAAAGACCACAACCACTTCCGAGTTCTAGGACATTCTTTCCACGAACCATATCCTTCAACGCTAAAAGGCGCCAAGACAGAATTAGAGCTGCACCCCACACTTTCCAGCCCAACCCACCTTGTATGTAATCCATCTCATTAATCTGAGTAATGAAAAATAGAAATCAATTGCTGGGACCAGCTAAATTATCATCCACCAAAATTTGGTACAAGTAACAAAGACATCCAGAGAATTCAGGAGTTAAATAGGTGTAAAATATAATTTTGAGCTACATCTTAATTAGACATTCTATGTCAGTCAAGCTTTAAGAATGTTCATATCTACCACAGATACTTAAAACTGAACCTTAGGCCCTGAAACACCAAAGCAACATTGGACAGGTGGACAAAGCTTCACCCATATGATTTTTTGAGCTGTCTCCTCGAATTTTACTGTAAAAGTAACTTTTATAGGCATTGTGTGTGAACAAAAACCTCAACATAAACCATATATACAATTATCTATTATTAAGACAACTTTTTTACCAAGATGTTTCCTCCAACAGTTGACTATAAGAAGGTAAGGAGGAGGTTACAATGAAACAGGAAGTCCACACAGCCAATCTTGAGAAATTGCTCAGTCAACAAGTAAATGTGATGCAGGCTATTTTTTCTTTTAGCTATCACTTTCACATTTTGTAAAACAATCTCAGTCTCTATCTGAAGTAATATATACCAGAACTCTTGATGACTGACCTCAGAGGTTAGTGAAGAGTGGAACCCATATTTCTCCATTAGTTTGGTGTGTTATGCTTAGCTTAGCCTTTTTGTTCTGATGTCTAGTTATACTAGGACTGCTTATAGTTTCTTAAAATCTCAGATTTTATACTTTCTTTTTGTTCTAATGTCTAGTTATACTAGGATTGCGTATAGTTTTTAAAAGCTCAAATTTTACACTTTCTTAAAAGCTCAAATTTTATGCTTAAATTAATAGAATTTCTGAGCCACCTGGCAATGGGAGGTGTCTTGGATACAGGAGACAATGACTAGGATAGAGACACCTTTTGTAAAAAAACATAGTAGCAAGGTACTCAGTAAATCATAAATTTTCATGGATGAATTAAACAATTACATGTTTACTACTATTCTTCTTTAGTTTTTTTAACTTTTGCCAACCAATTGATATCACTCGAGGGAAAAGTCAATTCCATTTATATGATATATCTATAGGAAGTTTTCCGATATTTAGGTAATGCTTCCAAGAGATATATGTGCTAGGAAATGTCATCTATAGTCTCCTAACATCTGGAGACATTCCCATACATGATGAGTACACTTTATTCTATGCCAATCCACAAGCATAGACTTGAAGAAATGTCATGCATTGTATGTGCAGGCCAAGAGTCTTTTATACAAGTCAGTTTCCTTATACGACAAGATGCACCTAGGATGGGAGTAAGAAAGGAATTGGAGAAATGATGAGCAGAAATAGAGTCCTAAGCTAAGCCAAGAAGAGTCTAATATTAGCATTTAAATACTGGAATGATCTAACTATCCAAAGGAAATGATTAATCTATTAAAGATAACTGTGAAAGGATCTACTGATAAAACTGCAATTACTCAAATGAAGGCACACAGATTTAACAAGGAGGTAAAAACAATTAGAAATCCCACAATTGTAAAATAGCCAAACATGCACTAGAATCAGACATTAAAATTAATATGAACACTAAGATAATTTAGGAAAAATAAATTATGCACACACTAAATTTATTCAAGAGAGATATACTTACATCATATAAACAAGCTATCTATAGGTTTATCAACTAACACCAATCCTCCATGTTGGACCCATACTAAATTTTCAAACAGTGTCAAGTTTGAAGCTAACATCTATTATTTTTCCACGTGCAAGTAATGATCAAGTCTTCTCCAATTTGTTCATCTAGTCATCTTTGTCGCTCTTTTCTGAAAGTTTGTAAGATCATGGAACAAAGCTCTTGAATTCAACTACTTGTTGGAGAAAGAAGGTTTTTGTTCATTTCTTTTGCTAAAAATATAAATACCAATCATGCACTTGATATTGGAGTAAAGTATTGTGTTTTCCAAACCAAAAAGGATAATTCCTTGTCAAGAAAATACTTGTGTGAAGCAAACAGAATAGATGGTAAAAGATACAAGTCTTTGATAAGAAGACTTGTGAGATCAGTAAAATTTGTTGATCATAATATCAAGGTGCACACTTGATCATGGATATGAAAGACATGTTGATTGAAATTGTAGTTATATAGTGAAGGGCACACTTAAGTAAGATAAATTCAATTTTTAAAATGAACCATAAGTGTGTCTAGAAGGGAAGACTCGTCTAAATTCAAATCTATGGTTTCCATTTTGAGGTGTGCAACTCTATGAGGAGAAATTACTTTTTTGTTCAAAACTAATATAAATAATAAAATAGCTACAGTATGAGATCAAGGGCATACCTATGAGAAGAGTTCAAATCAAAATTTGTTATGTACCTAGAAATATGATATTATGATGTTTATAGGTGGATGGAGATTCTGACATTTGGGGCATATCCCTTAAGTTATAGTTATATTGGGTCATGAATTATATTAGGTGATTAGGAGGCCTACATTGGTTTAGTGGTTTACCCCTCCAGTATATAATTAGGTCTATATAAAGAAGGGGAATATCATTGTAAGGATATATGTTGATATCTTTTGGAGATATGGTGTGGAGTGGCTTCTTCCATAAGGAGTATCATATAGTATTACCCTACCTCAAGGGTTCATTCTATTTCTCCATAGACTGAATATTAGCGCATCTTGGCCCACAAACATCTCTAGTATTGTGTGTGATCTATCTTCTACATTATATTGTTTCTATTATTATCATCTATCTTCTACATTATATTATCTATTTCTCACTATATCATCTCTATGTCATCTATTTTGGTGAATAGATCTATCTCCTATACTTATATCTCCTAAAGGGGATGTATCCCTTAGATAGTAACCCTAAATTACATTATATCTTCTAAGTTATACATTCTAAAACCTTGTTTTCAGTTTACAGTTGTACATCTCCATACTGGTGTTTGTATAATGTTTTCCAGTCAACATCATCCCCACAATAAAACTTTGACTTTTCCTCCAGTCAACCTTTTCCAAGATCATGATGAAAATGTTTTAATCTTCCTCCATTTACATAGCACTGTAGGATCTTGCCATCCAAAGTCCCCAGCCAAATTGCTTCTGATTCCAAAATGTCATTGATTTTGTAGGGACCGAGCCATCAGACTTTCAATTTGCCTTTCTTTTTGAGCTTGCTGTCATAAAAGAGTACAGTATCTCCAAGATTAAATTGTTTGGTCCTCAGTTTTTGGTCATGCCAAGCTTTCTGTCTTCTACATTCTGCTAAAAGGTGACCTTCCGCCAATTTTCTATATTCCTCTAGTTTTTCTCATTTCTTTGGGCATTTCTGTAATATCCCCTGCTGTTATAGGACTCAAAATGCAAGGGATATCGTCAAACACTTAGCTGGTAACCTGCCGATCTAAGACTCAATCTGTATAACCTGCGTGTTATGTGGTTTCTGGACTGCAGGATAACTTGCATGTTATGCTATCCTTGGCTCAAGGAATTTTGTCAGAGAATTCATTCAAAAAATCTCAGAAATTTCCAGACTTGTTAGAAGTCATTGACCATACATATGCACCAATGAATGACTGCAAATTGCTTCTTAATGATGGAATAATTCCCTAGGATGATTATGCCACAAGTTTATAATGTCATCATACCCAATTTGAATGCAAGCCATGAACCTACAGCTGACTATAGTTATATCAAACAGTTGGCAGGAAACCTCAGACAACATACAATCAAGGTGCAAACTTATTCCTCCTTTATTACAATAGACAATAATCAAACAAGTTCTTACAATGTCCTCATAAATAACAAAGCACTAAGTATTCATTACTCAAAAAATCTGAGGACATGTGGCAACCATGAACATTACAAATTATCTGAAAAAGTTTATAGAATGGTGTCACAGAAACCTGATATATAAACGCCTTGCGTTGTGACTGAAGTAGCAACCAATATTCAAGCTTGGGTGCCCTCACATATGCTCAATCTAATTATTCCTCAAAATCGCCCCTGTTGCACATGATGGTCTGGAAATATATAATTATCACTTTCTAAGACTTCATTCTTTCCCCCAAAATGATCGCTATCTCCCTCCAACCAAAACACCAATGTTAGTTGCCAATTTTGATGCAAGTGTGGGTGTCTAGGTGCCAAAATCGTGAGACTTAGCAGTCTGATATGGTTTGTCTTCAGATCTGATCTGAGTACTGATTTCTTCTTAACACTCCTCCCAAGTGCTCATAAGTGAATCGCCTTGACACCCCAATGCTAGTGCTGCCCTTCAACGAATCTCTTGATGCTTCAACAAAGAAATATTAGCAAAGTCGTGGGTTATGGATGATGAACCCGATCTGTCTCAGACCTGCAATATAGTCAGCCACCTCCTAATTTTCACCTTCAAACTGTCTTCACAAAAATCGCCTATTTCCTCCAATAAGAATCAATGCATTAAGGAGACCCAATATGATATGCTGAAGACACCATGAATCCTTCTACCATCAAATGTAATCAAAACCCGTAAGACACAATATGGAAGACTGATTTGTCTCCCACTCTCAGCTGCAACCCCTCAAAAGGTCTTTCAATCCCTCGGTTATGCTATCTATGGGAGTTTTCGTTCTCAAAGACACAATTCTGCAGAAACCTCCTAGTTCTACAAAACCCAATCAATTCAATTATCAACTACTGGCTGCCTTGAAGCTCAACTTGATCTCCTTTAATACTTTTTCACCCCAACATCCAGAAGCTTCTAGAAGTGGCTTTATGATATATTATTTAATTAGTCACTTTATTAAATTAATTAAATATAAAGTCATCTTTTAATATTTAATTTATTTGATAACTTTATAAATAATTAACTTAATATTATTAATTAAAATAATTAATTAAGCTATCCATGAAATATAATAATAATTTGGACAACTTAACTAATTAAATTAATTAATCAATACCTCTTCAAAAATGGGGACATTACAATCCACCCCTCCTTAAATTGCTTGTCCCCAAGCAATCTCAGCTGCAAGGAAAACTCTACTCCACCTGGATCCCAAGGGAAAATGTGTGTAATGTCCCTACTATCACCAAAGAGCTCCCGTAACACCAACTGAATCTGTTGAATTAATTCAATCACCACATCATGTACCACAGGAGTATAAGCCTCAAAAGGAAGCAAGTTAAGTGATTGGCCATACTTGCTCCCAACCTCTGCACAAAGTGATTCATCAAATAAACCATCCATCATAAGTACCTATGAATTATGCATTTGAAATAAGCCATGCACATGAGGATCAAATGTGAAGCCATATAAACTCCTCACTATGTACACCTTTGAATTTCCCTCCATGAGATCTATTTGAAATTCCCATGCAAAATCAAGGAAAATTGAGTCACCAATCAACAAATGGATAGCTGCTATATCATAAGAAATAGGTGCCCACATCAAATTGGTAATGGAGGTGTCTTTCTTAACACCCCAAAGTAATTCATGTGTGGCTGATCTCATAAGGTCGCTATGCTCATCCGTGATTGCATATTCTTCAACCTTTTGATCAACATGTAAACCCAATGAAGTAGTATGTGATTCCTCTAAAGTTGATTTGTAATCTGTTGATGTGTTTTTATGCACATAACAATACAGAATAAATTACCAAAGTAATTTACCCTCTGTATTGTTATGTGCATAAAAACACATCAACAAAGAATTGGCGCTAGAAGGAGGGCCTGAACGCAGTGAATGCGTAGACAATTCGACTTTAGATTATATCCGCAAGGAGTTATCCAGGACTTTTGTCCCCACTCCCGCGCTCAGCATTATCTGCAGTCATTCGAAGATTATGTTCCGGAATGTTGTTGCCTGAAGAAGAACTTATTCAAGGTGAACAAAGAGATATCATCTCACAATTCAACACTCTTGCTTGGAGAAACCAAAGTAGTCACGCTGAATTCAGACAAGTGAGAAAAGTGATAGACAAAGAAGAGCAGTTGGGAAGCTTGCCTCCGATTATCATTGTTCCTAGAGCAGTTGATCGTGAGAACCAGTCTACCAATCAGCCTAGAAGAAATTGAACCTGTTGAAGATTTCAAGTTAGTATGAAATACCATGGTGCTACCTGATCCTGATAGAACGAACGAGCTTGAATTGGATGAACTTGAGCTCAAGCAACCGAACCTGGGAGACGAAAGAAAGATTATATCCAGTTTGAACAACTTTGCCTGGGAAGTGAAAACAAGTGCACCACAATACATCGGAGTTTCTCTTATCTTGGAAGAAGAAGAAGAGATAGCTGAACAAACTAACGAACAAATTGAGGAGCAGATTGAAAGAGATTTACTTGCTCAGAGATTACAACAAGTCCGGATTGATCATAGATAGATCACCTTGGATCGTATCAATTCCTTCTCACCCGAGAGACTTCAAAGAATTCTAAGATCTACTCCTGGAGATCGAAGACATTGTGAGTTGAGGACTCCTCGCAGATCCAGACTTGTGTTGATGTGTATTTTGTACACGACCAAACACAGAATAAAATACCCAGAGGTATCTTATCCTCTCTTGAGTAAAGTCTCCGAATGCTGAAGATATCGCAAAAAGGATCAATCGGAAGGACTTCAAGGTTCTGCTTTGTAGGATCTCTACTCGCAGATAAGCACCAGTGGTCGTTGTGTTTGCTGTTTCTTCAAGGGGCCTTACGTACTTTCAAAGAAAGCTAGTCTGTGTTACTATCTTTCCAAATGAGGTTACTATCTTTCCAAATGAGGAAATAGGATTTTCCTAATACTAATAGATTTTCAAAAAAGATCAAAAGATAAGGGTTTCAAGGAAGAGATACTTAAACTAATCCTAAGAATGACTTGATGAAGACTGGTCTTGATAAGATTCTACCAATTTCTGTATCGCCAAAGGATTACAACTCCACCGGAATTGGTGCGATCTTCTAAGGGTATTCAACGATTTTCAAATCACCAAGGAGATAGATACTATCAGGGAGATACGTACCAATACTTCCAATGATAATTGAACTCTTAATCAATTTCAATGTTTCCAGTTGACCACACAAGGCGTTCTTACAATCAGTAAGAAGCTAGTAGTTTGGAATGTGAGTCTTATCAAAGATCAGGCACAACATTCGTCCTTCAAACTTAAAATCTAAATGATATTTCTACTAAGAGTGATTCAAGAAGATAAACAACCATGAAGATAGCCACAAGGATTGCAACAAAACACCATAACTTCAATATTTCATTGATCTCATAGCCAAATAAACAACAATTGTTCAACTTTCTCTCTTCACTAATCAAATTTGCTACTAACAAAATTAAACTTATTTCTCTCCAACTTTCTAACTTTTTTCTCTCTATCTCTCTAACTCTAAAAATGAAATGAGTGAGGGCTTATATAGCATCCTCAAATACAATGAACGGCCTGGATCAAAAGAAGATCGATGGCTGAAATTTTGACACCTAAACCCTTATTAGGGTTTGTTACAAAAAAATCCCCATTTAGATAAACATTATTAACCCATAGCCAATAAAAATTGGCACAAATAATGAGGAGACATAGACCAATAGGAATTAAGCTGCCACATCATCTTATAACAACTTTTCATCTAGAACCTTGTTCCCTTTCCTATGCTCTTTTCTAGCATATTCAATGAATCTGGACACAATTCCCTCAATCTCAGCAATGGGAATCTCAGAAAGATTCTTCATTCGTTCTTCCAAGTGAAGGACTTGATCAAAAGCAGTGAGAAGAGTCGTTTCCCACCCAGGCTCAAGTTCTTTGGTCTTCTCAATCAGGAACATAATAGCATACATTTGATCTCGTTGCCTTTATGTGACGATGTTCTCTTCCTTACAAAAGATGACCTTGATTTTGTCCTCCAACTCTTGGATGTCCACATCTGTCTCGATCTCAATCCGCCTGTCAAGGATGGTACACAACACCTCAAACACCTTGTCTTGAATTGGATGGATGATGCCTTCAACTCGGCTACACCTGGTGTTGATGTCTTCAAAAAGGACTTCCTTCATCTAGAGCAGAGCTGACCACTGCAAGAGGCTATGGGTTCCTCCATCCATTATATTTTCTTGCGTTAGAATCCGTCTTGGTGTTTCTCTTATCACTTGTAAGACTAGGATGATAACACCTCTAGTGTGAGTGAATGCAGCCACAGTTATCATTAGATTATGGATAATCTCAAGGACCTGGATAGCTCGATGAACTGTCTTCATCATTCTTGTTGCAAATTCAACGGCTACCTTGTGAGATTCATCAATCCAAGAACTCGTGAGTTGAACTAGGCTCTTCACCCTTTCTGCCTCACTTATTGATTCAAGAGGAAGTGCATGTAAAGGAGATATTGCTGGATCCTGTCGTCTTAAAGGCTGGTTAAGATGGCTAAAATAATTCCTCCAAGCATTGACCTCCTTTTCAAGCTTCTTATTCTTTTCCACTTCCTCTTTGAGTTTGTCTTTGAGTGTTTTCAATGAATCAGTTGCTTCTTCCATAGCCTGCTCGGTGGTAAGTGGACCAAGATCAAATGTTTCTAGATCATATTCTTCTGCTAGAATCTCATCCTCATATTTGTCCACCACTGGTGTAGCTATCTGCACTTTTCTGAATCCTGTCTCATCTCTAATTACCTTTGACATCTTTGTGGCCTTCTTCTTCTCTATTACTTCATGAGAATTTCCTATAAGGCTTTCCAAATCAAATACATGTTCTTCCTCTTCAACCACAACTACCCTTGTCAGCCTCTCTTTCAACCAATCTCAAATGGCAGATCTTGTTTCCCTCACTTGTATTTCTTTGGGTAGAGGTCTATCTTCCCGGAAAGGAGATGTTGCTTCATCATCATTCTTTTCTTCTTGTTGCTCATTAGCACCAACTTGGGGAGATTGACTTGATGAATGTTGAGGTGTCTGTCCTTTTCCTTGTTTATCATTCTGTATCATGGATTCCATAGACTCATCAATTTCATATACTATCTGCCTCTGATCTTCTCCTTGACTTGCTTCCTTTTCATGCCTAGAAGATGTGCTTGGTGGGCGATCAGGATTTATTTTCTGCTTCTTCTTGGAAGGTTCTCTCTTCTCAGGTCCTTCTTTCCCCTTTGAGCCTTTGGAATGAGAAGTATTCTCACTCACACTTGCCTCTCCTTCTTCTGGCCTTGCTTCCAAGGTGAATGTCATAGATACATTCTGCTCCTTCAACTTTTGATGTTGTACATCCACCCATCTGCGAGTGCAAGATAAAACGGGAGCCATCAAAGCTCTTAGGTCCAAAACCTCGGGCTCATTCCAATTTATCTTCACTTCTTTATCTTCCTTCTCATAGGATGACTGGAGGTACCTACCATTATCCTGGGCTTGATCGGCTACTCTATAAATTTTGCATTTCCTGATGAGATCCAAGGGTAACCTGGAATGCATCTTTCTTTTGACCTCGACATCATCTTGGACATTCATCCAAAAGTCCTCCACCTGAGACTCATGCCTGTACTTCTTCCCGACCGTTTCTTCTATATGACCATGAGGATCAAAATTCTCTCTCGAAGCAAAGGATGTGAATGAGTATAGAGATAATTCCTTCTCTGCATCTTCCGAGGCTTGAGTATTAGGACACACTTCAACTGAGTTCCCTAGTATGATGGGGCACGGGAATTCCATTTCCATGCTTGTGTCTGGATGCCTTCGCATAAGCTGCCAGCTGTCTAGTCACCTCAAGTAGTACTATCCTGTCTGTAGGATATCTGGGCAACATGTAGGGAGGTGAAGGACACCCATGAACTCTGATGTATGTGAATTTTGGAAACTGAATGAACCATGCACCATGCTTCTTCACGAGCTCTTGTGCGTCCAGAGACAATCGACTGTGAATCCCACCTTGCAATATCCTGGTAATATTCATCGTGAAGGTGTCATTGACTAACTTGTAGTCACTTCTAGGCGGATGATGCAGTTGAACATAAGAATCACAAACTCTTATTTCTCCGGGTCCTCTTCCAACAACTCCTCTGTGAGGTAGTCCTGCATACTCAAAACCTCTGATCAAGGCATATACAACATATGAACTCATGTGAAATGACTTGGTAGGCCTTAGTCTTCTCAACTGCACATCCAGGTTGTTGCTAATGATTCTAGCCCAATTGAGCATTCCCTTTCCTTCAACAATCAGTTGTATGAAGAAGAACATCCATTTGTCAAAGAAGAAAGCTTGAGAGGCACCCGTGACCCGATTGAGCAAGGTTATCAAATCCTTGAATTCTTCTTGGAAATCGATTCTGTGCGGTGTATTGGGAATCTTGTTTAGGCGAGGTCTGCTCTTGAGTAGCCAATTCTTGTTGATGAAGTTCAAGCAGGAATCAGGATCATCCTCATAGATAGACCTAGCTCCTTCTAGACTTTTGTAGACCATGTCTCTATGTTCCGAGAGATGAAAAATTTCACTTATAGCTTCCTCCGAAAGATAGGCTAAGATAGTTCCATCCTCGGCCACGATCGTCCTTGAGTGTGAATCATAGTGCCGGGCACACTCAATCATCAAGTCATGACACTTGACTGCGGGAGGGAAACTTGCAACTTTGATGATGCCACTCTGTTGTGCGTTGCGCACGCTCCCTGTCACCGACAGGGTCCCCCTTTCCTGTTTTGAGTTTTTTGATCGTTATCCCGAGGATCCAAGCAGAGTTTCTCGTGTCTCTTCGAGCGAGTTCGTGATCAGTCCATAAGCTGATCGACGTTGGAATAATGAACCAATGAGTCCTCCTGACTGATCTGGCTTTCGGGCGAGAATGCCGAAAGTTTGTTCCAAAATTTCAAAGTTTAACATGATGCATCTCCTTTTCGGACCCCACGTCCGAACTTTGTCCAAAGTGAAAGTCTAAACATAATGTAAACACTTTTCGGACCCCAGGTCCGAACTTTTACGAAAGTAAAAGTTTTAAAACATGAAGGCAAGTTTAAACCGAATGCGCTCCTTTTCGGACCTTAGGTCCGAACTTGGCGAAAGTCAAGTTAAGGTAAAAAAACGTTATGCGCTCCTTTTTTTACTTAAGCGTCCGAAATTTCGAAATTCAAAATTTAAAAACATAAGGTGACAATCACTTTCGGACCCCAGGTCCGAAATTTCCAAAAGTCAAGTTTTAAAAACATCATGTGATCATTTCGGACCCTAAGCTCCGAACTAACACAAAGGCAAAGTTTTAAAAACATCACGCGATCACATTTCGGACCCTAAGCCCCGAACTTCGGCGAAGGTCGAAGTAACATAACACTGTGCGATCCATTTCGGACCTTAGGTCCGAACTTCAACAAAAGTCAAGTTTTAAAAACATCACACGATCATTTCGGACCCTGAGGTCCGAACTTCAACACAAAGTTAAGTTTTAAAAACATCACGCGATCATTTCAGACCTTAGGTCCGAACTTCAACAAAAGTCAAGTTTTAAAAACATCACGCGATCATTTCGGACCCTGAGGTCCGAACTTCAACACAAAGTTAAGTTTTAAAAACATCACGCGATCATTTCGGACCCTGAGGTCCGAACTTCAACAAAAGTCAAGTTTTAAAAACATCACGCGATCATTTCGGACCCTAAGCCCCGAACTTCGACGAAGGTCGAAGTAACATAACACTGTGCGATCACATTTCGGACCCCAGGTCCGAATTTCGGCGGAGATGAAAATTGAAAGCAACGCGATCATTTCGGACTTTAGGTCCGAACCAACGCGAAGGTGAAACATTGTATAACGCGATCATTTTCAGACTTTAGGTCCGAACCAAAACGAGGGCAAAGTCGAGTTTAAAATCTAACGCATCTCCTCTTCGGGCTAAAGATCCGAACTTTGGCAAGCGAAGGCACAGTTTGTAACGCAAGAGCCAAAGCAAAAAAACGCGAAGGCACAGTTTGTAACGCAAGAGCCAAAGCAAAAAGCGCGAAGGCACATTTTTAACGCAAAATCTACTATTCAACGCAAACCACACCCTTTACCCCAGGTCCAAAGTCCGTGAAGGTTAAATCCGAAGCCTCCAATTTTGTCAAAATTCAAAGTTAGAAATAATGCAATTCAAAGTCTGAAAGAGCTCTCAAATCCGAAAAAGCAAGGAGGTAAGACGCCGCATTATCCCCCCATCAACCATTTAAAATTCAGATTGCTAGGCACAGAACCATGTGAAATTGATAAATCCTCTTTCATCCTCCAAACCGCGAAAATTTAAATAGGAGGGATAACCGTTGGGATTCAAATTTTGCAGGATCGTCCGTTCGCCTCGCGCAACAAGGTCGGGTAATCACTCATCATTCGCTCCAATCAGGTAAGTACGCTTTATCGCGTATGGTCATTTAAAATATGTGAATCAAATAGGCAAATACGCAAAATTTGAAATTCTTGAAGTCTGCATCGCCGTTATTCGAACATCCGAAATTTAGGATTCATCCCCAAGGTTTAGCCAAAAACTGCATTTCTTTTCAAATTCAAACTTCTCATATTTTGCCTCTGTTGAAAATTAATCCAAAAAATTCGAAAATGAGATTGCATAGTCATAAATCTTCAGGAATATAATGTTGTTAAAGTTAATCAAATTGTTAGCCAAAATGATATTTAAACTAATCTCGGTCTGTTGAAGCACTTCTGTTATTATCTAACCCGCATTATCGTTCTTGTATCACCTTGTAATTCGTGTCTGGCTATGCAGGATAAATGCCTAGATCGGCGGCAGAATCATCAAAAACACCCGCTGCAGCCGAAACCTCACGAGCATCCAAATCAGACATCCCCCGGAAAGTTGAAAGAATGAAGTATCAGTATCAGAGGGGAGGATTAAGAGAGTCAAAGGTCCAGAGCGTCTGGGACAACATTGGTGACACCGACCTTGGCCACATTGATATTCAAGATTTCAGGGATCGGGTCTTCTCGCCCAATGCATATGGCAGGCCTAGGCAAATGGTGGAAAGTGGCATCGCCCAAGCAGCAGGTTTTCCTCCAGCAATCCAGAACTATGAATTAGTGGTGGAGGCTGCTCGGCATTACGAACCAAAGTCCAGATTAGTGCTTCTGGAAGATATAACTATTGCCGACTTCTCCCCTGAGGCTATCGGTGATGCATTTGATATCCCCTTTCCAAATAATCCCATAGCTACAACAATGGACGAGGCACAGGGGGCATATGATATGAACCCGGCCCGATGCAGGGCATTGATTAACGAAGAATGGTTCAAGGAGAAAAGGCCTTCAAGCACCATGATTGTGAAAAAGACCCCTAGGAGTGACTTTCATAATGAACATGGGGACATGGTCACCTTGCTCAGCCGAGTCATGGGACTCCCTAAGTCCAGCTACTTTGAAGAGTGGATGTTCTATTTTACAGAGCAGGTCTTTGCCGGAAAGTCTAAGTTTGACTGGGCCCAGATCATAAGTGATAACATCCACGCTCAGTTAATTGAACTCGAGACAAAGAAGTATTTCACCATGACCTCCTATTTGGTCTATATGTTCGCAAAGAACCAGCCACTGCCAGGATTAATAATGAAAGGCGAGATCGGGAATGGGCCTGGTCAAGTAAAGGTTTATGATTGCTACCCGCAGCTGCACTACCAGGATATAGCTCAAAGGGAAAAGAGCAGCCCGGCTTACGCGGTTGGTCAGTACGAATGCGTCAACGACGCCTTCACAATGCGCCTAGTCAGGCTAATGCAGGGAGGGTTACACATAAGGCTCTCGGAGCAAGCTACCATTTTAGTGCAGAGGTATGGGGCCTGGTTCATTCAGTTCCCAAGGTTCTCCTACATCCGAATAGCTGGTTTCGAAGGTGCCCCCCTTCGACTTCCGCGGTACCCAACCGATAAGGTAGTCCTCATGGAGGTGGCAAGACAATCACGCCCTGTCGGCATATTATTACGAGAGAGCAAGCAGGCTGGATTCGCATTTCCAATGATCATAGGCAGCCATGATGTCCAATTGAGAACCCCCACCCTAGCAGAGGAGTCCCTTGCAGAGCTGGCCTCTTATGGCCTACAGGAACATTTCCCAAGGAAATGTTTTGATCATGACAATTTGGCGAAGAGAGCTTACGGTAGGCGCTACAGAGCAAAGGAGTCAATTGAAGATTATTGGAAAAATTGCTCCGATGACTACGAAGTCAGGCGACGGGAATATTCTAGATTGAGTGTGCAGCAAATGCGACTCTTTGAGTACCGTCAGGTCCCGGATCAGCTCACAGACTCGGGGAACTGTCTCCAAGTCCGAGAATTCGAAGCAGTAAGGCATCTCTTGCCAGGCGTTGATTGGTCTCAAGACCCAATCACGGATTTCGAAGCAGTCATGGCAGCCCCGGCAAGATACACAGATCAATGGTTACATCACCAGATCGAGAGGCTAGTCCATGAGGGTGTCCAGTTTACTTACCATCTGATGGGCAGTTTCGACTCTCAGTCTTCCGAAGACGAAAGGACATCAGCTGAGAAACCAGAGAAAAGAAAGAAAGCTAAGGCTTGCAGAGGGACTCGGACATCCAAAAGAACAAGAAGGGAGAAGATTCCCATAAGAAGACCAGAGACCACTTCATCTTCAAAGGACCCCAGTTCGTCCGACGATGCCATAGATTTGGATTGCATACCTGCTCCGCCTTCCCAGAGCGACATAGAGGCATTCCAAGCCAATGATCCTCCTGCTCCAGATATGCCAGACACCGAGCAAAAAGGCCCCAATCCGACTAAGCCGGGTGACCAAATAGAGGAAGGAGAAATCCCATCCACCCAGGGGATCGAAGTGCATGAACCTACCCAGCAGAGCCGCCACGAATTGCTACTCATCCATGCAGCCAAGGACGACTCGACTGTCGAAGGGGAACAAAGAACAGACGAGATCCATGAGCTCGAGGGAACCAAGGAGCCACCGTCACAGGAAGATGTCAGACAATTATTCAGTGAGATAGGGGAGAACTCAGATGCAAACAAGGAGCTTCCTCCTTCTTTCACCCCTCCGATGGCGGGACAGCTGCTAATTTGTGATCAGCCGGTTGAAAGCATGGGAGAACAAGGTGCTAACTTAACCCTATCCTCAACCCAGACAGTGCCTCAAGAGTGGCTGATCGCCAGAGCTTAGCGCAGGGCCGCCACCAAGGCACCCATCGATCTAGAGGACATCTTCTCACGAATGGATCAAGCAAAAGCGAAAGGGAAGAAGAAACCAAGAACATACTCTAACATAACCAAGGATGAGCAAAGGAACCGCACTCTTCATATTGCCACCTGTTGTGACGTTTTCACACATCGCCCCATTGCAAATGGGGACCCATGTTTTTTGCTCGTTTTGTTCGTTTTCGCTTTGCTTTTTTTTAGGGTTTTGTTAGTTTGTTAGTTGTCTGGATTTAGGGTCAAGCCTTAGGGTTTTAATTACCGTCTTTTCGGACCAGAATCCAGTCGCTTTTGAGAGCTTTTGAGTTTCCTTTTCTAGAATGCAAATTTTGAATGAAATGAATTCGCCAGAATGGTCTAATTTTCAATTGGAATGTTGACGCAGAGTCTAAATTCGTCTAAGTGTTGATGATGAAACATGAATTTTGTCCAATTGAGTAATTTTGACCAAATTTTGACTTTTTTGATTTTTGATCCTAGGCATTTCAAATGATTTGTTTTCGCCTTGTGAAGTGATAAAATGTGTAAAATCATGATATTTTGGCCTGTAGGAGCAAAATCGCTCCTGTCCCTCAGTGAAGGACGGGAGCTCGTTTTCAAATATCTCATCATTCTTGCAGAGTCCAGACAAATTTTACGTTTGAAGTGATGGAGAACGGCGAGATCTTTCCATTGAATATAAATTGAAGATTTTCATGAGCACAGAAATGCCTCCAGGGGGAAGATCGCTCCTGTCCCTCAGTGAAGGACCGGAGCTACAAATTCAATTTCGCCTTGTCCTTGCAAGATTTTGAAAGTTTAATGATTTGAGGACGTCCGAAGGAAGATACTTTGCCAAATGAATATAATTTGATATGCAAAAACGAAGGAGAATGACCTATATTGACCATATCGCTCCTGTCCCTCTCCAAGGGACCAGGGCGAGGTACCTTGTAGCTCTCGTCCCTCTCCCAGGGACCAGAGCGATTTCCTTCATTATGCAAAATCCAGACAAAGGTCAAGGCAAGTTTACGTTCAAAAACAAGGAAAAACATGAGATAAATGCGTTGAATATAAATTGAAGATTTTTGGGACGTCCATAACAGTGCTAATTGCCTAAATCGCTCCTGTCCCTCAGTGAAGGACCGGAGCTACAAATCCAATTTTGCTTTGTCCTTGCAAGATTTTAACGTCTTGACGATGTGAGAAGGTCCAAAGAGGTACATTTTATCAAATGAATATAACTTGAAGTGCTGTCGGGGAGATCAACAGGGTAGCAAGTCCGGCTTGAGTGAGGTCCTGATCCTGAAATTTGGCTAAGTCTGGAATGCCCTGATCCTGAATTTGACTAAGTCTGGAAACTGAAAAAACCTCCAAAAACTAGATTTTGCAATATAACTCCTGGAGGTCTGAAACCACTCTCAAACATCCTGAAAGTATATATGGAATATAACTTAAAGTATAAGAAAGAAGAAACATAGAAGGAAATGTCACTTATACTTAAATGTTATATTCCATTAAAATTGTCCTGATCGAGAGTGCGACAAGTCAAATTTCGCTCGTGTCCCTCACCAAGGGACCAGAGCGAAAATGCTTAGTTGAGCCATTCCTGACCTTGTTTGGACGAATCGAGACATCAAAGGCATGGTGAAGGACGAAATGAGCATGATAGAGCATCCAGACTTGATCAAAAACAATGAGATGATGAAGTTTTGCCTAGAGGGTCAAATTCGCTCCTGTCCCTCACTGAAGGACCAGAGCGAAATTCTTCATAAGGTACGATCTAGGCAAAGATCAAGCAAATTTTATGTTCGAAGGCAAGAAAGGAGGTCAATCGAACCCGTTGAAGACAAATTGAAGATTATCAAACGTCAACAAAGGACCAAAATGCTTAAGTTCGCTCCTGTCCCTCAGGAAGGGACCAGAGCGATTTTTGTTGTGGATGACTTTCTTGCACAGTTTGAACCGATCTCAAGGCATGGATGAATAGAAGAGCACATTACGAACCCGTTGAATATAAGTTTTGAAGGTGACAAAGTGAAATAAGGCCCATAGAGCTAAAATCGCTCCTGTCCCTCTCCAAGGGACCAGAGCGAAATTCTTATGAAGGCTTAAAATTTGAAAGTTTATCAAGCATCAAGTGATCACGAAGGATCAAGGAACTTTATTTTGCACGATGATGGTGATTGCAAGTTGGAGAACGCAAGCATGAACCCAAAGACTTGAAGTTCGCTCCTGTCCCTCAGGAAGGGACCAGAGCGATATTGATTATAGTTGCTAATTCCTTCAAAAATCACGTTAAGTCAAGGTTTTGCAAAGGGGTAAAAGGTACAAGGTGTCTTTTGAAGATGATATGCAAGAGTTTTGAACGTAAAAGTGTTATCAATTAAGTTAAAGGACTCATATCGCTCCTGTCCTTTGGACAAGGACCAAGGCGATTTTTACTAAAACACTCATGTTCCGACAAAATCAAGACAATGCAAGGATAGCTAAGGTCAAGGACGTCCTTTAAGAGGCAATGAACGAGGAACCAAGGATGAAAGATGACACGTTTTGGCTAGAGCTTCAGGATCGCTCCTGTCCCTCTTCAAGGGACCAGGGCGATATCACATCTAAGGGACATTTATTTGCAAGACAAGTCACTCAAGTTTGAAAATCCTAGCGAAAATGCCAATTCCAACGTGAGGTTAAAGGCTTTGAACGTCAAAAGTGCAAAAAATCAAGACCAAGTGATGGATCGCTCCTGTCCCTTAGTCAGGGACCAGGGCGATGAGGTACATATTTTCCATGTTTTTTAAAAATTTTGGCGCTCAAACGCATTTTTGAATTTATTTAAATGCTAGGAAAATCGATATTTAATTAATGGCATTTAAATTTAGCGCTTGGTATTAATTGATTATTTTTGCCTTGTAAGAAAATCGAATTTATTAATTAAAAATGAAGGCATTTAATAATTGATTATTAATTCATTAAAAAATTAAATGGAGCGCTTGGTATTTATTTGTTTTATGGAGGTCGGCCCTTGTTATTCATTTAAAAATCATTTAAATTGCTTTATTTTTACAAAGTCGGCCTAAATGGTGGTGAGAGGTGTGAGCGCTATAAAGGGAGGGGTAGTTTATTTCATTTTCACATCATCATTTATCATCTCTCATATGCGACTTGGAGAAGGCAAAGGAGGAACGAATTTCATTTCAAGCTAGAAGGCACTAGTAACTATCCAAAGGAGAGGCGAACTTGAAGTTTCTATTTGAGCGAAGTTGCCTAGGACGTCAAAGACATATCAAAGATGGCGAAATTGCTAACTTGAAGAAAAGATCACGTCCAAGGCTTGAAGGGTGGCGAAGTTGATAAGAGGAACGTTCTTTTGAAGATCACATCAAGACTATCGAATTTCAAATTTTGCCTAGGCGAATTCCTTTATTTTGCATTTTAGAGTTAAGCTCTCAAGTAAGGTATGGCAAGATCTCTTGTTTTAATTTCAAATTTTGATCGTCATTGCCTTAATTTTGAATTTTGAAATTTTGTTTTGCCTTAGCTCAGTTGTTTTTAGGAAATGATTAATAAAGGACTTATCATTAAGTTTCCTAAAATTTGCTCTCTAATTTATGTTATGTATTGCAAAATCATGTTACTAATTTTGAAATGTTGTGTAGGCGTCAAATGGAGGTCTCTTCAAGGAAAATCAAGCCGGATCAAGGACGGTCTTCGCCAGGACGATCAAGCCAAGACATGGGCGACCTCTTCCAATCCAGCGTTCCAAGGCGAGGTACATCATCCTGCACATCAAGGACAAAAGGAGTTAGAACAAGAGTTAATCAAAGATAGCCTCTCAACGACATCAAATTAAATATCTAGCAAGCTTCAAGTGTCAGATGAGGTGGCGTCCTAGTCATCATTTCTCCAATCAGAGAAGTCCATCTCAGCATGTCCAGATTCAATGTACTTAACTCATGGAAGGTGGCACAAACTCCGATGTACCTACCCCGGCTATCCATTGGTCGATTTTTCTAGAAGGGACATGTGTCCAAGCAATACAATTTTATCATTGGTCAAGCATTAAATGTTATGTAATGGTTGTAACAAACCCTAATTAGGGTTTTCATTGTAAAATCTTGGCCATTGATCTTGAATTGATCTAAGCCATCAAATTGTATTGTGGGCACTATATAAGCCCAAACATTTCATTTGTAAAAGGAGAATTAGAGTGAAAGAGATTTTTAGATAGAATTAGAGAGATTTGTAAATAGTTGAAAGTAGTTAGAGAGTAGAATAGGAGGACAAGGCAAGAAATTGTTGCCATTGATTGTAAACAAACTCCATTTTCATTGAAGTAATGGTGAAATATGTCGTTTTTCTTGCAATTTGCATGGTTTCTTGTTGAGTCTTCAATCTTAGATGGTAGATAATTAGATGAATGGAGGAAATGTGATTGATTGATGGTGGAATTCGTACATCCATACTACTAGCAGTTTGTTGATTGCAGACTTGCCTTGCGTAGTCAACTGGAATCATTCAGCCTAAGCTCAATTTCAATTTGTTGCCTCTTCATTGATATGCATCAACTTGGATGGTATCTATGCCTGCGGTGATAACTTGAACATCATAAAGCTCCCCTTAGAAGATTGCACTAGTCTTGTGTAGATGTTCCATTGATGTCAAAACAAGACCTAGTTAGAGTTTCATCAAAAGGTCAAGTCATTGCTCCTACATTCTTAGTATTAGGATTAGATCCTCTCTTCGCCCTTATCCTTTTTCTATTTTTTTTAATCTAAGTTAGTAAGAGCCTGTGTCCAGCAAAGCAGATCGGAAGTTCAATGTAAGTCCCCTTGTGATTCCAGCAAATCACATCATACCACTGGAGCTTGTCCACACGTGGAGACCCCACTAAAAGAACCTTGGAGTCTACCTAACTGATCCTTTACGCGAATCTTCAGCAGTTAGAGACTATTTTCTCAAGAGAGGATAAGATGCCTTTAGGTATTTTATTCTGTGTATGATTGTGTACAAAATACACGTCAACAGAATTGGCGCTAGAAGGAGGGCTTGTACGTGAACTCCAGATTCTATCACTTCAAATTTACGGAGGTTATCTCAAGAGCTTTTGTCCCTCCTCCCGCGCACAACAGAATTGGCGCTAGAAGGAGGGCTGAGCATTTGAAAGTCCGATCTTGTCAAGAACTTTTTACCCTCCTCCACGCTCGACAGATTGAATTAGGAGTGCTTGACAGTGAACACGAACTCTTGAATCCAAGGAAGATCAGTGGAAAGCTTTTTCTCAAACACTCGAAGGAAGGTGACTGCTGGATCGTTAGTTGGACTTACGCAAGAAGGAATCAAGCTGGAACCAGTTGAACGTTCAAGTTGAATCCGAGATATTCAAGATCTCTCTTATTCCAGAAAATCCAAAAAAAAAAAAGCGAAAAATAGAAAATCCAAAAAAAGTGAAAAATAGAAAATCCAAAAAAATCAAAAAATCAAAAAATCAAAAAGAAGGATTTCTCAATGGAGCGACAACAGTTTCACGAGGAGCAACAAGTTGATTTTCCTGAACTTTGGTGGAGGTTAGATACACAACTTTATCCACGTAGATTGTCCGAGTTTGCAAGACCAGGGCAGTGTCGAGTTCACGAGACAGAGGAACATGATGAAATGCATTGCTTGAAGTACTTATCAAGGATGGAATCGGCAGCACAGGGAAAAATCTTCTTTTGGGATGTCCCAAGGCCAGAAACGGAAGAAGGCAACTTCAGTGTCCCAGAGACTAAAGATCCTCTTCTAAGCTTCATGTGGATGATCGAGAGTCAACTCGTTTTGGATGGTGAAATGCGTCTGGAAAACATATTGCTACCATTGTGGTGTAGAATTCACAACTCACCTCACTCGGAATTTACTTGCTTAGTATGTGAAATGGCTATCAATCAAGTCATAAACCAGTTTGGAATGCCAACTTTGTCCGAGGAAGAATGTATCATGAATGGATCTTGGGGTGCACATCTCGCAGCCGAATTTAGGAGAACCTATGAACAGGACATTGCTCCAACATCTGAATGTGAGAAGGATCAAGTGTACGTTGACAATACCAATGCACCTGATGATCAATGTATTACAATGGATAGCCTGCCATGCCTTGCACCTGAAAAGGAA
This sequence comes from Cryptomeria japonica, assembly GCF_030272615.1. Classification (NCBI taxonomy): domain Eukaryota; kingdom Viridiplantae; phylum Streptophyta; class Pinopsida; order Cupressales; family Cupressaceae; genus Cryptomeria; species Cryptomeria japonica. The sequence goes on from NC_081407.1 coordinate 533,057,932, forward strand.
TACTATGAAACAAAAGTTGAAGAATCAGTTGAGAATATTCAAGCAATAATAAAGGAAGATCCAGGAGTTGAACAAGCAACTAAAGGAAAGGACGACTCATTCCTTGAAGAATTCTCACTTATGCTACAAAAGGAGATCCTTGAAATTGAATTGCAAGAGTTTTCGAATGGCCTCATTGAAGAAGACAATCAAGTTGAGATATTGAGTGAAGAGCTACAAATTATCATAAGTGAGCCCAGGTATGAAGAACAATTCAAAGGGGCGCTTGAAGATTTTATCACCATTATGCTATTTGAGGAAGCATTGAAAGATTTTGCAGAGGAAACACAAATGGAATCACTGCCAAAATTTTTTCTAGATAAGCAAGTTACTGGGAGTGATATGATCCATCATCAACTTCGACCTCCCGAGACTATACTTGAAGAAGAAAGGTCACCTGAGATTATCTTTGATCCACTAGAGGAGATGTTTGAAGCTCAATCTATCAAGGAGACTCTCATTTTTGAAGATATGCTAACAATATTTCATGAAGATGCCTGGTTTATGCAAGATATCTCAGTGAAAACAGAGAATCTTGAGCTATTCGAAGGGGCGCTGAGCTTGTTTCAAGAGGAATTTCCTAATCAAGATCAATATGTTGTGGATACTCGTGGAATGATTCGTCATCAATGGCGACCTCCTGAAGCAGTTGGTGACCTCGCTTCCGACAATACAATGTCGTCTGAGCCTGAAATACGCCAGGTTGTCTCTTTCCTTAGTCCTAGCCTTGAAAGTTATTATGATTTTGATTATGGGGATTTTGGGAAAACAACTTGCATCTGGATTGATCATGGTCCTAACGAATTACCTCAGTTGATCATTTTGAGTGAAAACTTGCTTGAGTATGAGATGTGCATGGTGAGAGTTTGCCTTTTTGTATTTAAGGATGAATTTGCCCGATTGAGAACCATCACGTTTGCCATGCTCCTGTTGCACAACCTGAGAAATCATGTAAAGTCATGTACATATTTTGCTTCTTTGAGTCGTGTCGAGTCTAGGACTCTTGTATATAGGTTTAGAGTAGGTTTTCTTTTTGTGTTTTTAGATTAGAGGTCTTTTGAGCCTTGTTCTTAATTTGCCTTGAGTCATTTGACTCATGATCTAGTGTGGCTCAGGTAGTTTAGTTGTTTTCTTTTGGTGTGCGTTTTAGTTTAGTTTGCTTTGGGTCGGTTTGCCGGTCGGTTTGCTTTAGTTTAGGTGTCTTGAGTGGGAGCCTCCATCTTGTGAGAAGGGCGTTTGTGTTGTTGCCCGCACCCTGGCAATATCCTGGATCTTATGTTAGACTCATTTCTTAGATATCTATTCATGAAGTGCTCGGAATCCGAGGTTGTTCCTCTTCAGCTTTATCATCTGATCAGGACCTGTATTTGACTTGGAAGGGAATCATTTTCTGTGTCTTGATGCCGACATCTGTTGATTACTATATCTTCACACATTAATAGACTCCGAGTCATTATGGTTTTTAGGCAAAGCTGTGATTGGTGAAAAATCTAAAATCTGGCTTCAGCGCCACCGCAATCCTCAAACCCCAGTAAGCTTCACTGCTTACAAGCCAAAGGAATTGACGAAGAGAAAAAGCAATATCAAAAGGAAAAAATGAGAAAAAAGAGAAAAAAAAAGAGAAAATGAAAGAAAAAAATGAAGAGAAAAGTGAAATGAAACGAAATATCAAAATTGGCTAAAGGGAATATGCGAGTAACTCCATCGGGGCTATAGACGCCTGGCTGGCAATGGAGCAATGTTCGTGAGCTTGCGGCGATAACCTCGTCGGGACTATGGACGTCTGACTGGCAGCGAGGCTCTATCCAGGATGCTTTTGAAGTTCAGATATACTACGTAGCCTATCACAGGGGAACCTGAAAGTCATAGTTGTCTTGTCGAGAGGAATGAATACACTTGCACACACCTGGGTAATCAAAGACTAAGTGTCTAGATATGGTTAAGGATTCTCCTTCTACTTTGAGTACATTTTCTAATCTCTTGATGAGCTAGGTTGAATTTTCCAGAGGTTCTAGGTGTCGATTGAGTCTTTATCTCTGAAATGTTTTTCAACATTTATTCAAGGTGGCGCTAGATGTTGTGACGTTTTCACACATCGCCCCATTGCAAATGGGGACCCATGTTTTTTGCTCGTTTTGTTCGTTTTCGCTTTGCTTTTTTTTAGGGTTTTGTTAGTTTGTTAGTTGTCTGGATTTAGGGTCAAGCCTTAGGGTTTTAATTACCGTCTTTTCGGACCAGAATCCAGTCGCTTTTGAGAGCTTTTGAGTTTCCTTTTCTAGAATGCAAATTTTGAATGAAATGAATTCGCCAGAATGGTCTAATTTTCAATTGGAATGTTGACGCAGAGTCTAAATTCGTCTAAGTGTTGATGATGAAACATGAATTTTGTCCAATTGAGTAATTTTGACCAAATTTTGACTTTTTTGATTTTTGATCCTAGGCATTTCAAATGATTTGTTTTCGCCTTGTGAAGTGATAAAATGTGTAAAATCATGATATTTTGGCCTGTAGGAGCAAAATCGCTCCTGTCCCTCAGTGAAGGACGGGAGCTCGTTTTCAAATATCTCATCATTCTTGCAGAGTCCAGACAAATTTTACGTTTGAAGTGATGGAGAACGGCGAGATCTTTCCATTGAATATAAATTGAAGATTTTCATGAGCACAGAAATGCCTCCAGGGGGAAGATCGCTCCTGTCCCTCAGTGAAGGACCGGAGCTACAAATTCAATTTCGCCTTGTCCTTGCAAGATTTTGAAAGTTTAATGATTTGAGGACGTCCGAAGGAAGATACTTTGCCAAATGAATATAATTTGATATGCAAAAACGAAGGAGAATGACCTATATTGACCATATCGCTCCTGTCCCTCTCCAAGGGACCAGGGCGAGGTACCTTGTAGCTCTCGTCCCTCTCCCAGGGACCAGAGCGATTTCCTTCATTATGCAAAATCCAGACAAAGGTCAAGGCAAGTTTACGTTCAAAAACAAGGAAAAACATGAGATAAATGCGTTGAATATAAATTGAAGATTTTTGGGACGTCCATAACAGTGCTAATTGCCTAAATCGCTCCTGTCCCTCAGTGAAGGACCGGAGCTACAAATCCAATTTTGCTTTGTCCTTGCAAGATTTTAACGTCTTGACGATGTGAGAAGGTCCAAAGAGGTACATTTTATCAAATGAATATAACTTGAAGTGCTGTCGGGGAGATCAACAGGGTAGCAAGTCCGGCTTGAGTGAGGTCCTGATCCTGAAATTTGGCTAAGTCTGGAATGCCCTGATCCTGAATTTGACTAAGTCTGGAAACTGAAAAAACCTCCAAAAACTAGATTTTGCAATATAACTCCTGGAGGTCTGAAACCACTCTCAAACATCCTGAAAGTATATATGGAATATAACTTAAAGTATAAGAAAGAAGAAACATAGAAGGAAATGTCACTTATACTTAAATGTTATATTCCATTAAAATTGTCCTGATCGAGAGTGCGACAAGTCAAATTTCGCTCGTGTCCCTCACCAAGGGACCAGAGCGAAAATGCTTAGTTGAGCCATTCCTGACCTTGTTTGGACGAATCGAGACATCAAAGGCATGGTGAAGGACGAAATGAGCATGATAGAGCATCCAGACTTGATCAAAAACAATGAGATGATGAAGTTTTGCCTAGAGGGTCAAATTCGCTCCTGTCCCTCACTGAAGGACCAGAGCGAAATTCTTCATAAGGTACGATCTAGGCAAAGATCAAGCAAATTTTATGTTCGAAGGCAAGAAAGGAGGTCAATCGAACCCGTTGAAGACAAATTGAAGATTATCAAACGTCAACAAAGGACCAAAATGCTTAAGTTCGCTCCTGTCCCTCAGGAAGGGACCAGAGCGATTTTTGTTGTGGATGACTTTCTTGCACAGTTTGAACCGATCTCAAGGCATGGATGAATAGAAGAGCACATTACGAACCCGTTGAATATAAGTTTTGAAGGTGACAAAGTGAAATAAGGCCCATAGAGCTAAAATCGCTCCTGTCCCTCTCCAAGGGACCAGAGCGAAATTCTTATGAAGGCTTAAAATTTGAAAGTTTATCAAGCATCAAGTGATCACGAAGGATCAAGGAACTTTATTTTGCACGATGATGGTGATTGCAAGTTGGAGAACGCAAGCATGAACCCAAAGACTTGAAGTTCGCTCCTGTCCCTCAGGAAGGGACCAGAGCGATATTGATTATAGTTGCTAATTCCTTCAAAAATCACGTTAAGTCAAGGTTTTGCAAAGGGGTAAAAGGTACAAGGTGTCTTTTGAAGATGATATGCAAGAGTTTTGAACGTAAAAGTGTTATCAATTAAGTTAAAGGACTCATATCGCTCCTGTCCTTTGGACAAGGACCAAGGCGATTTTTACTAAAACACTCATGTTCCGACAAAATCAAGACAATGCAAGGATAGCTAAGGTCAAGGACGTCCTTTAAGAGGCAATGAACGAGGAACCAAGGATGAAAGATGACACGTTTTGGCTAGAGCTTCAGGATCGCTCCTGTCCCTCTTCAAGGGACCAGGGCGATATCACATCTAAGGGACATTTATTTGCAAGACAAGTCACTCAAGTTTGAAAATCCTAGCGAAAATGCCAATTCCAACGTGAGGTTAAAGGCTTTGAACGTCAAAAGTGCAAAAAATCAAGACCAAGTGATGGATCGCTCCTGTCCCTTAGTCAGGGACCAGGGCGATGAGGTACATATTTTCCATGTTTTTTAAAAATTTTGGCGCTCAAACGCATTTTTGAATTTATTTAAATGCTAGGAAAATCGATATTTAATTAATGGCATTTAAATTTAGCGCTTGGTATTAATTGATTATTTTTGCCTTGTAAGAAAATCGAATTTATTAATTAAAAATGAAGGCATTTAATAATTGATTATTAATTCATTAAAAAATTAAATGGAGCGCTTGGTATTTATTTGTTTTATGGAGGTCGGCCCTTGTTATTCATTTAAAAATCATTTAAATTGCTTTATTTTTACAAAGTCGGCCTAAATGGTGGTGAGAGGTGTGAGCGCTATAAAGGGAGGGGTAGTTTATTTCATTTTCACATCATCATTTATCATCTCTCATATGCGACTTGGAGAAGGCAAAGGAGGAACGAATTTCATTTCAAGCTAGAAGGCACTAGTAACTATCCAAAGGAGAGGCGAACTTGAAGTTTCTATTTGAGCGAAGTTGCCTAGGACGTCAAAGACATATCAAAGATGGCGAAATTGCTAACTTGAAGAAAAGATCACGTCCAAGGCTTGAAGGGTGGCGAAGTTGATAAGAGGAACGTTCTTTTGAAGATCACATCAAGACTATCGAATTTCAAATTTTGCCTAGGCGAATTCCTTTATTTTGCATTTTAGAGTTAAGCTCTCAAGTAAGGTATGGCAAGATCTCTTGTTTTAATTTCAAATTTTGATCGTCATTGCCTTAATTTTGAATTTTGAAATTTTGTTTTGCCTTAGCTCAGTTGTTTTTAGGAAATGATTAATAAAGGACTTATCATTAAGTTTCCTAAAATTTGCTCTCTAATTTATGTTATGTATTGCAAAATCATGTTACTAATTTTGAAATGTTGTGTAGGCGTCAAATGGAGGTCTCTTCAAGGAAAATCAAGCCGGATCAAGGACGGTCTTCGCCAGGACGATCAAGCCAAGACATGGGCGACCTCTTCCAATCCAGCGTTCCAAGGCGAGGTACATCATCCTGCACATCAAGGACAAAAGGAGTTAGAACAAGAGTTAATCAAAGATAGCCTCTCAACGACATCAAATTAAATATCTAGCAAGCTTCAAGTGTCAGATGAGGTGGCGTCCTAGTCATCATTTCTCCAATCAGAGAAGTCCATCTCAGCATGTCCAGATTCAATGTACTTAACTCATGGAAGGTGGCACAAACTCCGATGTACCTACCCCGGCTATCCATTGGTCGATTTTTCTAGAAGGGACATGTGTCCAAGCAATACAATTTTATCATTGGTCAAGCATTAAATGTTATGTAATGGTTGTAACAAACCCTAATTAGGGTTTTCATTGTAAAATCTTGGCCATTGATCTTGAATTGATCTAAGCCATCAAATTGTATTGTGGGCACTATATAAGCCCAAACATTTCATTTGTAAAAGGAGAATTAGAGTGAAAGAGATTTTTAGATAGAATTAGAGAGATTTGTAAATAGTTGAAAGTAGTTAGAGAGTAGAATAGGAGGACAAGGCAAGAAATTGTTGCCATTGATTGTAAACAAACTCCATTTTCATTGAAGTAATGGTGAAATATGTCGTTTTTCTTGCAATTTGCATGGTTTCTTGTTGAGTCTTCAATCTTAGATGGTAGATAATTAGATGAATGGAGGAAATGTGATTGATTGATGGTGGAATTCGTACATCCATACTACTAGCAGTTTGTTGATTGCAGACTTGCCTTGCGTAGTCAACTGGAATCATTCAGCCTAAGCTCAATTTCAATTTGTTGCCTCTTCATTGATATGCATCAACTTGGATGGTATCTATGCCTGCGGTGATAACTTGAACATCATAAAGCTCCCCTTAGAAGATTGCACTAGTCTTGTGTAGATGTTCCATTGATGTCAAAACAAGACCTAGTTAGAGTTTCATCAAAAGGTCAAGTCATTGCTCCTACATTCTTAGTATTAGGATTAGATCCTCTCTTCGCCCTTATCCTTTTTCTATTTTTTTTAATCTAAGTTAGTAAGAGCCTGTGTCCAGCAAAGCAGATCGGAAGTTCAATGTAAGTCCCCTTGTGATTCCAGCAAATCACATCATACCACTGGAGCTTGTCCACACGTGGAGACCCCACTAAAAGAACCTTGGAGTCTACCTAACTGATCCTTTACGCGAATCTTCAGCAGTTAGAGACTATTTTCTCAAGAGAGGATAAGATGCCTTTAGGTATTTTATTCTGTGTATGATTGTGTACAAAATACACGTCAACACCACCCCGCCCGTGAACAAGCCGGCAGATCAGACAACACTGGCAGATTATAGCATTACGACTGTCCCCATTGGACGAGCTACAAAAGAGCAAGAAAAGGAGGAATTTAAGGACTCAGTGCAGAACATACTCAGACAGCTCGAGGAAATCACTGCCGAAAAGGATATGTATCGGGCCCGTGCTGAACAGGCCGAGGGATACATCGATAAGCTCCTGCGGCCATTACACAACCCCTCTGAATCCCATATTCCCCCAATGGCATTGGCGCGAAGGACCACAACTGAATTTGAAGGAATTCGGGATACCGCAAAGGCCGTCAAGGAATGGGTGCAGGACATCAAGAAAAAGGGAGAACAGATCCTCAAAGAAGTAAAGGAAATGGCTCTCCATCGAGAGCTCACTCTAGTCAGGCTGTTGGAAGTAAAGAGGGAATCCCTTCACATGCATGAAGTAGCGGCCTCTACCCTTCCCCTCCTAAGAGCTCTTTTCTGGACACATACACAAATTCCCACACTGCCTGACATCCTAGATCCCCATAGCATCAGTGTTCTCAAGGAATGGTACTGGACCGTCACCATGAAGAACGACGCCCAGGAAATTATTGACAAAGAAAATGACGCATGTGAGGCAATTCTGGGGAACATGCAAGAACTAGGCAAGACCATCCTCCGATCAATGGTTTCGGGATGGATAAATGACCTATCCGACAGTGTAATCCGGCCGGATTGGGAGGAAAGGTTGGGAGCAGATAAGGTTTCTTATTCCATTGAAGACTTGAGTTTTGCTGGTCAGTTCCATTCAGACATATTGTGCTTCGAGCGTAATCGCTCCAGCTGGAAGGACGGTTTAAGGCACGTGGACCAGTATCTCGAAGGTATGCAGTACAAAATTCGCCATCCTCCCATGCCACCTTTTAGTCCCCTCTTCCAATTATGTGTCAAGTTTCAGGAATATGTCCGCAAGGAACGAGCAGTAGGTCGTGATTTATGGCGAGAATACCTGCATGGCGAAGACCAGTTTCTACAGAAAGAATGTGAAACCAGAATAGAGAAAGTAGTTTCTCAAAAATGCCTTTTTCCCTCCAAGTCTTAAAAGGTGCACTTTTGTCCCAAAAAGGTGACAGTTGACTTCTGGTCAACATATTGTAAAAGTTTTTGTACACCTCCTTTTTTGGATTATTTCAAAAGTTGTAATTATCCTTTTTGGTAGTTATTGCTCCCTTTGGGGTAGTTGTAGATATTTACCCCCCTATTTATGGGAGTGGGTCCCCCTTTTTGTAAGGATGAATCTGGGCCACTTGTCTAGATTAGATCTTGGCCATTCATCCATTTTTGGAAACCTATTTAAGGGGACTGGTTTTCCCTCATTTAGGGGGAAGTTCTTGGATTGTTGCGAAAGCTCTGAAGGAATTTTGCAGGAATTAATACAATGGATTAAAATTACCTTCAAGTTTCCTTGTGAGTGCATGGTCTCCTTCTTCATTTAAATTAAAAAGCTTTTAATTATGTCTATTCATTTTGCACAGCAGTTCTTACCAAGCATCTGATAGAACCTTCACAGTCCATACCATTAGAGGATAGCTGATTGCTTTTTTCCTTTCTGCATGGTTAATCTGGGCTATTTTATGATTCAGTTCGATTATCAAATATATACATATCATGAATGTAGAAGTTCTAATATTGTATTTGGTAATATGAAAATCTGGTTTCTCCTTTGAAGATTGCACTAAGTTTATGCAAACATTGTGTCTGAATGACTGATGATGCTTAATTTGGTTTCCTGGAGGTGTCTGTCTGCTTGAGTGAACCTGCTGTCCTAGTTAACATTTACAGTTCTCTTTCTCCCTACCCTTCCTTTCTTTCCTCCCAATTTTATCCCCCTTTTTAGAAATCTGCAGTCCTGCTAAATCAGCTTCAAATTAACCAACACCACCTGAAAGAAAACCGTAAAAGGTCCCCGGGAATTTATACATGGAATTGCCAATCAAACGTAAGTCCCCTTGTGTTTCCAGCATAAACACATAAAGCCACTGAGAGATCCCGCAGTCAAGACCTGACAAAAGAAACCTTGAGGTTATCCCCATTGATCAAAACGTAGAAAATAGCACTAGGGATTCCCTTATTTCAAGAGAGGGTAGGATACTCAGTGAGTTTATTCTATTCTGCGTTGGCCGTATGGAGTTTGCAGCGATGCGATTTCATCCACGTCAACACACTCTCAATTATCTTCTTTGCAACAGGTGACGGCTTGCCAATGTAGGGCGCTTCCCGAAACTTCTTCATATTGAAGCTTCCTAGGTTGGTGTCTCCGATATTGCTCCACTTGGACACGATCCTGGTCTCCAATTCGTCATTCCTTTGGTCCTCCTTGATGAGAGCCTATCGAGTAGTGGATCCTCCGGCCTTGGGGGTCGTCATTTGACACCTACACAAAAGCTTAAAGTTAGGATTTGAGCATAATATCTTCATTATAGGAGATTTGAGACCTTTCAAGGAAATAACTAACTATCAATTTGAAAATAATGATAAATCTAAGAATTATGGATTTTCAAATTAAATTAAAATCAGATTGTACAAGACTTAGATTTTCAAAATGATTACTATGGAAAATCAAACTAAATCTTGAATAAAAAACTTCAAAAATCTAATTCTTCATACCTCTTCCTTCAATTTTAGCTATCAACCTTGAAAAATGAAAGAAGGAAGATGAGGAATTTGCTGGACAAGGACGTTTGATCTGAATTTCTGGTCTTCCTTTGGATGAATTATGCTCCAATCAGCCTTCAAAAGAATTTCGCCTTCTACTAGCCTTCAAATACTTGGCAAATTCTGGAAATTAACCTCCAATCTAGCAAGAAATTCGCCTCCAACTTAGCTAGAATTCGCTCCTCTAGATCTGCTCTTCAAGTTCGCATGAAAACAATGAATGAATGATTTGAACTTGTCACAATACACCTCCCTTATATAGGGCGCTCACCTTGATTCTCCTTGAGGCCGACTTGACAAATAGGAAATAAAATGAAATAAAACCCCTCTTGAAGGATGGCCGACTTGGCAAATAAAGGCAAAATAATGAGTGTTGAGCGCTCAATCATAATTTTTTATTTTTAAAATTAATTCCAAAGCTTCAAGGGTGGATTTTTCATTTATTTCAAGGCTTAGAAATTAATTAATTAAATTATAAATGCCTTAATTCATGCGAACTTGTTTCAGCCCCCCAAATGTCTTGTAATAGGCTAATTTAGTGAAAAATTATGGGCTAGCTTAGGAATGTCAAAGCTTGATTAAGGCTTGAAGAATTTTTTATTCTCCTTAGGCATTAAAATATCCAAAGTGATGTAGGTCTAAATCCTTTCAAGGCTTATCTGGACCCCTCTTCTAAGCTTGTTCACTTCATGAATCAAAATCTTTACAACCTAGATTTGCAATCTCCCATGCTCTTGTCTTCACAATTTTGCAACTTGCCCTTGACTCAATCTAGCAAAGATGAAAAATCGGTGTTTTTGAGGATTTCGCCCTGGACCCTTTGGAAGGGTCAGGAGCAATTTTCATCATTTGGCTCAATTCCTTCAAACTTGATAATTATTGACCATTCAAGGACATGCCTAGAGACTTGGAATAAATTTGAGGGAAAAGATAGGTTTTGAGAAAATTCGCTCTGGACCATTTGGAAGGGTCAGGAGCGATTTTCTCTTTTTAGGTCAAAATTCATCTTTGCTTGATCATTAACTTTCTCCAAGGCAATCTCCAGGGTCTATTCATCTCAACCACTGAGTTGGCTCAACAGGATTTTGAAGGAAACACTGCTTTTTAGGAATTTCGCTCTGGACCCTCTGGAAGGGTCAAGAGCGAAATTCATCTCTCAGGCCAATTCTCCAATCTCCTTCACTTCAATTCATCAAAATTCGCTCAATTTGAACCCACTTCTCAACTTACTAGCATTGATTTGATCTTCACAAGGCGAAAAAGGTCAATTTTGCTCAATAACCTAGCCAGGGATAGGACCTATCCAGAATTTCACTCTGGACCCTTTGGAAGGGTCAGGAGCGAAATTCTCTCTTGAGCTCAAAATTCACATTTTTTGAAGGTCCAAATCTTTCCAAGGCATTCCAAATGGCTTCTTTCACTGCAATTCAGGCCTAGTTTTACTCAAACCTTGAAGGAAAAGGTGACACTAGTGTTTTTCGCTCTGGACCATTTGGAAGGGTCAGGAGCGATTTTCTCTTTTTGTAGCTCATTTTTCATCATTCCAACTTCAATCCACCTCACAAGGCTAGGAAATAGTTTTCTTCTTTCACCCAATCCAAGTTTGATTTATTTTTGCAAGGCAGAATAGGAGATTTTAGGATTTTCGCCCTGGACCCTTTGGAAGGGTCAGGAGCAAATTTCCTCTTTTGGCCTAAAAATCATCACTTTTGAAACAAACATCAACTCAAAGGTAGTCTCAAGGGCATTTCTTTCCTTAGTCTAGTCTTGTCTTAGCATAAATTTGAAAGGAATAATTAGGTTTTAGGATTTTCGCTTTGGACCCTTTGGAAGGGTCAGGAGCGAAAATCTTGTTTTAGGGCTATTTTGCCATCCTTTCAACTTCAAATCACCTCCAAGGCATAGAACATCTTGTCTTTCTCCTTTCCAGGGTATAAAAACCAAAATCTTGTCTTGAATTGCAAGGAAAAAGGGGAATTTTAGAAATTTCGCTCTGGACCCTTTGGAAGGGTCAGGAGCGAAATTTCCATTAGGCTTTAAAATTTGCATTCTTGGCAACCAAAATTCATTCTAAGGCAATCCAAATGCCTTCTCACACCCTTGTCCAAGCTTGGCTTTGCTCAAAATTTGGAAAAAAAAGATGTTTTTAAGGATTTTCGCTCTGGACCCTTTGGAAGGGTCAGGAGCGAAAATCACCTCTAGGCTCAATTCCTTCATCTTTCATGTTCTCTACCAACTTAAAGTCACTCTTAAGGGCAACTTCCTCTTGATTTTGCCTTATCCCACACTTGACCTAGCAAAAACATAATAGCAAAAAGAAGTTTTGAGAAAATTCGCTCTAGACCCTTTGGAAGGGTCAGGAGCGAAATTTTAATTTTTGACCCAAAATCATCATTTTTTAAACTTGAAACTTCTTTGCAAGGTAGGATTTCATCCTTCATTACCCTAGGAATAAGATTCCATGTCCAAGAAAGGTGAAAAGATAGGTTTATAAGGAATTTCGCCCTGGACCCTTTGGAAGGGTCCGGAGCGAAATTTCCTTTCCTGGCTAGAATCCTTCATTTTCACAACTTCTAAACATTCCCAAGGATTTCAACAAGTTCATTCTTCTTTTCATCATGCCTTGGATGCCAAAACTAGGCCAAATAAGGCAAGAAATGTCTCTTAGAGAGATTTTCGCTCTGGACCCTTTGGAAGGGTCAGGAGCGAAAATCACTTCTTGGGCTAAATCCTTCATTTCTTCCTTTCAAAATGACCTCAAGAGGCAAAGGCAAGTTATTTTTCTTCCATCCATGCCATAACAAATCAAAAACTTGACTTGCTTTATTGCAAAAGTAAGAGCTTTTAGGAATTTTGCTCTGGACCCTTTGGAAGGGTCAGGAGCGAAATTTCCTTTTTGGTCCAAAATCCTTCATTTTCAACGCTTTCAAAACTTTCAAAGGCAATAAGAATGTCCAAGCTTCCTTCCAAGATACCCTACAAATCAAAAATTAGCCAAACTTAAGAGGAAATGAGCTTTAGGAAGATTTTCGCTCTGGACCCTTTGGAAGGGTCAAGAGCGAAAATCTCATTCCAGGCCAGATTGCTCATTTTTCAAGCTTCAAATCACCTCACGAGGCAAAATTAGATCATTCTCCACATTAGGAACAAGGTTTCTAACCCATTCAAGGCAAGAAACAAGGTTTATGATGAATTTCGCTCTGGACCCTTTGGAAGGGTCAGGAGCGAAATTCTCCTTTAGGTCAAAATCTTGTCCTTCAAAAATCCACCAACTCCATCTCAAGGCAAGATCAAATCAATTCACCCTCAAACATGCCCTAGAAAGCAACACTTAGCCAAAACTGAGAAGAAAAGGTGGTCTAGAAGGATTTTTGCTCTGGACCCTTTGGAAGGGTCAGGAGCGAAAATCAAGATTTTAGCTTGATTCTTGACTTTTTGAACTCTAATCCTTCTTGATAGGTGAACACAAACCTTTCTTCATGCATCCCCATCAAGATCCTGTCTTTAGCCAAGTAAAAATGAGAGCTTTCAAGAATTTCGCTCTGGAACCTTTGGAAGGGTCAGGAGCGAAATTTATATTCCTGGCTAGTTCTTTACCTTGTTTCACTTCATTCCCTATCAAATTCTTTCAATCACCATCAGGTGCATTTGCTCATCAGATTCTGAAATAACCACTCCGATCTCCCTTTGATCATTGACTTTGCTCAATCGACTCAGACCTGGAAGCAAACAGGACTCTAACAAGAAAACCACCAAACTGGACCTACCCTGACCTTAGACCTATCCACCCTGCTCTTCAATCTCACCATCCTGATTCTCCTGAAAGGAATACTTCATTAAGGCAAACTTAAGGTTCCAGGCAGACGACTAACGACCTCCCAAAACTAGGCTAGACTCAGCTTGAAAAAAACCTTAAAATGAGCCCTCAGAGATTAACCCTAAACTAGCCAGCCCAGGCAACCACTCACTCACTCCGAACCCAAGCAAGCAGAGAAAAAAACTAAGGGAAAGCAAAACCCTAAGAAAAAGAGGGGGTCCCCATTCTGATGGGGCGATGTGTGAAATGGTCACAACAACCTGGAAGGCGGGAGGCTTCACCGAATTCAGATATAGCAGATAGAGATAGAGTATTCAATCCAAGGGACGTGCTGAGAGAAGACAATACTTTTCTAGATCCTCCAGATCCAAATCAAGAGGAAGCTCAGCAGTTTCGACAAGAACACCAAGAGATGGCCGAGAATCAAGGACCACCCCCAAACGGTGCTACCTGGTTGGTTACCAACCCGTCACCACTCATATTCAATGACATTCATGAGATGCCGAAGAATCCGGAGAATTTTTGTTCAAAGTACAATGCTAGCGACTCAAGCCGGACGGCGGTAGATCACATCAAGATGTTTGAAGACCATTTGAGAAATAGACCAATTGAGTATGGAGATGTTGCTTGCAGACTCTTTTCCTATTCCTTAGGAGAAGAAGCATATCATTGGTTCATCCATTTACCTACAGGATCCATCACCTCATGGGAAGAATTAAAAGATACATTCATTGGAAAGTTTGGAATCCAAATTTCCCCATAAGAGTTGCATAGACAGTTTGTTGAGTGCAAAAGACAAGAGAATGAACCTATCAATTCATTCAACAACCGATTCCAGAAAGCTTACACAAGGTTGCAAACTCCTTATCTCATTCCAGATGCTCGAGAGATATATTATCATGCTTTAGATCCACTTACAGCTATGTTTGTGCGTACTCATCCCTCTCTAGCAAATTTGAACGAAGCATATGCGAAGGCAATAGAAGTTAGTAAAATATTACGTCAGAATCTTAGTGGACCTTTGCTCAATTTGGGGTCGCTCGCGGCCGCAAATCAAATTCAGAATTTAAGCCAAGCTTTGGTGCATCAGACGCCAATAATGAATCAAGTTCCACAACCGATGTATCCAGTTGCTCAACCATCAAATCAGTTGGGACTCCACCCTGGAGCACCCATTTCTCAAGCTCCGCAAACGCATCCAGTGTACCTGCAAAATGCTATGACATCCACAAGGACACAGGAGGAGAAAGAAGAAATGAAAGAGTTAATAGATCAAGCAAAGAAATTATCTACAGAGGTTACTCACCTGAGGAACCAGAACAATCAGCTCTACAGTATGCATAGAAATTATCAAGGTGGTAATCAAAACAACAATCAAGGTTACCAAAGTAACAATCAGAATTATCAGAACAATAATCAGAACAACCAAGGATATCGTGGCAATAATCAGAATTATCAGAAGAGAACGTGGAATACTGCGCCCAACAATGGAAATGTGCCGTCACCTCTTGACAATCCGCTCGCTTCGGAAAGTCGACCGGCTGACAGAGTCTTCCTCGCGGAGGCTGCCTTATCAAATTGGTGCAGATTACACAACACTAGTCAGCATTCAGAGTTGCATTGTCCCGAATTCAAGGTTGCTGCTGACATTTTCCAGCAGGAAGTGCAAAATAGTGAAGCTTCAGAAAGCATTCCAACAACGGGATATGAAATCGTCCCGACTACAAGATATGACCAAGCATTAATCATTGAGGATTTCAAGTTTCCTCCAGTTTGTGAAGAAAGTTTAATGTGCGAACAAGGTGGAAGATTCCCTCCAGAATCGGCGAACGGACCTATGGTTCCGCCTAATTCTCAGTTCCCACCTGCTTCAGCCAATGGACCTATTGAAGATCCAGATTACTATTTTCCACCATTGAATAACAGTGTTTTAGTTGAAGGAATTAAAGAAGTGTTTCATCAGTCCTCAGGAAACACTGGACCAAGAGTTTATCAGAGGAATCAGAGGAATCAAGAGCCTTTAACTACTTCCGTTCCTTCGAACAATTTCGCTACACCACCAAATCCAAGTGCTAGCAATACACCAAGCTATCCACAAGATTCACCTGAGTATAGATAGAAGAACATTCCCTCTTCAGGAGAGGAATTGAAGCGGCTGGGTCTATGTGTGTTAGAAGAATTCAAGAAAGTCAAGGTAAGCCTACCATTGTTCGAACTAATGAAGGTACCTGATATCAGAGATACATTAATGAATGGATTAAATGAGAATACTGTCGGGAGAGCAACAGCTCAAACCAGTTCCAACATTCAGAGAGGTTCAAGTGTTCCTCAAGCGAGCATAAATGTGGTTCAAGATGAACCAAATATTCAACAGTCATCAGAAGAGGCATGTAGTGTTCAAGATTCATCTAATATGCCCAAGAAAGAAGAATTAGTAAAGATGGCAAATGTGCCAAAGAAAGAAGATATGCTAGAAGGCAAAGCTTTTCTCACAAGAGACAATGTAAAGAAAGTTAAGGATTCACCAGTTGCGACTGAAAATCCTACCAAGGGTGAAATCCCTCCTAAGAGTGAGATTGCTTCTGTCGAGAGCACGGTTAAAAAAGATGAAGTTTCCAAAGAAAATGTGAAAAAAGAAGAGAGCTTGCAAGTCCATAGGGATAAGTCAGCAGTGAATTATCAAGATGAGCCAGCCCCATTCTTGCTTTCAGTAAGGATTTTCGGCAAGCTATTACATAATTGTCTGGTGGATTCCGGAGCTTCAAGTAATGTAATGCCAAAGGCTATATGCGAGAAATTGGGTCTCATTCCCATACAGACTAGTAAAAGAGTTACACAATTAGATAAGACAGAGGTACCTGTGATTGGAGAGTTAAATGATATTCATATGCAGTTGGTTGCGGATCCAAGAGTCCAGCACTTCATAGATATATCAGTTGTAGACATTCCAGACGGATATGGCATGCTCCTGAGTCGAGATTGGTCACGAAGACTGAATGGTTACTTTTCGATCGACTTCTCTCACATGTGGCTGCCATGGAGAGGTGTACCAAACCAGATCAAGATAGATAGTACCCCAAGATTAAGATTGATGATAACAGAATATGGGGAAAACAATGAAATTCTTTTCCTAGAGACGGATCTAGGAAATTACAGACCAAAAGTTGCAGAGGTTTTGATGCTTCAAAACCCAGTTGAAAAGATAGAAGAAAATCATGAGATTGTGAATTCCACGGAAATTGTAGTAGAAAGTGATCATGATACAGATGAGGAAATTGATATGTTTGAAAGTTTCAGAGGATTTGTATTCAAGAATATCCAGCAGGGAGTTGAGTTAGGCAACCGTGCTCGCATTCAAAATCTATTGTTGCCTAATTGGTGCCAAATTCACGATACTGCTCATTCTGAATTCTCTTGCACGATGTGCAAGGTAGCTTTGAATCAGATACAAAAGAGAATTCCTGAAATTCTGACACTTGAAGAAATTAGAGAGGCCTCTCCTAGGCCAAATGAAGAAATTACAGATAAAATCAAAGAAGAAATACATGACAAAGATCAAATTTGGACATTGAGATTTGATGGTTCAAAGTCAAATAAAGGATCAGGAGCCGGATTTGAATTGATAAGTCCCTCTGGGGAAACTTATTTGGCCTCCCATAGATTGCAGTTTCCATGTACGAACAATGTTGCTGAGTATGAATCCTTAGTTCATGGATTGCTGTTAGCTATTCAGAAGAAAGTGAAGATTTTACATGTGTTTATAGATTCAGAGATTGTAGTAAGACAAGTGCGGAAGCAGTATGTCTGCCACGACAAAAGATTGACACAATACCGCAACAGGATATGGGATCTCATCGAGAGCTTTGATGCTTTCAATATCAAGTCAATATACAGATCACAGAATCAAGTGGCAAATGCGCTTGCACAGGCTACTAGTTCCTTGGCACCCATCGCCATGGAAGGATTAAAGAAGTTTACAATGGAACTCACATCAGTTCCATCTGTACTAGACAATGTCACCAATTTCCAAGTTTTTGAAGATGATAAGCATATATTGGATTTTCTGACAAATACAAATATTTTCCTGAGTCAGGTTATAGATGAAGAGGAAGCCGAAGAAGCAGAATATGATTCAAATGGTATCCTAGATTTGAAGACTAACTTCATTCCTAAGGGAATGATAGAGCTAGAAAGAATATTTGATAGAGATAAAATGAAGATTGAAAGATTGCATGACTTAAGTGGAAGTGCTTGTGAAATGGTGAATTTGGGAAATGACAACGAAGTTAAGAATGTATTCATAGGGAAAACATGCACACCCAATGAAAGGGAAGGCATATTAAAGAACATGAGAGATTTTCCAGATGTGATTGCATGGGGATATGATGATTTGAAGACATATGATACATCAATCATTACACATACTATTCCCTTGAAACTAGACAGTAAGCCATTCAAGCAAAGACAGAGGCCAGTGAACCCTTTGCTGGAGCCCCTTATATATCAAGAAGTGAAGAAATTGTTATCAGCAAGGATTATCTTTCCTGTGCGACACTCAACGTGGGTCGCCAATTTGGTCCCAGTTAGAAAGAAGAGTGGAGAGATAAGGCTTTGTGTTGATTTCATAAATTTGAATAGAGCATCAGAAAAAGATAACTACCCACTTCCATCATTGGATGAGGTTTTACAGATTGTGAATGGATCGCAGATGATGTCCTTTCTGGACGGATATTCAGGATACAATCAGGTGATGGTAGAATATGAAGATAGATTAAAGACAGCCTTCACCACAAAGTGGGGTACGTTTGCATACAGAAGGATGCCATTTGGCTTAATCAATGCTAGAGCCACATTCCAGAGAGCTATGGACATTGCATTTCAAGATTTAATTGGAAAATGCATCATTATTTACATGGATGACATTACAATTTTCTCAAGGAAAAGAGAAGATCACATTGAAGATTTGAGAAAGGTATTTCAAAGATGCAGAAAATACAGGATATCTCTTAATCCCAAGAAATGCATATTCGGGGTTACAGAAGGTAAATTGTTAGGACATATTATCTTGGAGAAAGGAATCTCCATTGATCCAGAAAGAGTTGAGGCTATATCTAAGATAAACCTCCCGAACAGTAAGAAAGAACTGAAGTCCTTTGGTAAGATTAATTTTGTGAGGAAATTTATCTCTGGATTTGCTGAGATAACACGACCACTGAATGAAATGTTGAAGAAAGATGCCAAGATGGATTGGACAACAAAAGCAAAGAAAGCATTTGAAGAAATCAAATCCACCATCGTTGAAGATCCTGTTTTGGTCAGTCCTGATTATGCGAGGCCTTTTTATGTGTATTCATTCTCCTCAAAACATACTTGTGTTGCAGTCCTTACACAGAAGAACGAAGACAAAGATGAACATCCCATAGCATTTATGAGCGCACCGTTGAAAGATGCGGAGCTGAGATATCCGAACGTAGAGAAACAAGCTTATGCTTTGGTGAAAGCAATAAAGAAATTCAGACATTACATCTTGAGGGCAAAAGTTTATGCCATTGTCCCAGATGCAGCAGTTAAGACACTCCTTATGCAGAATGAATTAGGAGAAAGAAGAGGAAAGTGGATCGCCACTATCCAAGAATACGACATTGAGATACAACCAATGAGACTTGTTCGAGGTCAAGCCTTAGCGCAGACTCTAGCAGTTGATGGACCCGGATTAGTCCAACAAGTCTATGCAATTGAAGATGTCACTCCAAATGAATGGTATAAAGACATTGTTTGCTATTTATTGAACCATAGATGCCCCGCGCACATGGGCCCAGCTCAGAAGAGAGCATTAAGATTGAAGTGTCAGCATTTTATGTTACAAGGCTCGGTTTTATACCGAAGAAATCATGAAGGAACATATTTGAGATGTGTTGGAAAGAATGAAGCTAAACAGATTGTGGAACATTTTCACAATAGATTTGGGACAGGTCATGGTGCAAGCTTGGCTACTGCGCACCAAATTCTGAGAGCAGGCTATTACTGGCCTACCTTGTTTCGAGATACTCATGAACATGTGAAGACGTGTCACACATGCCAGGTTGCTGTCGTTCGAGAGAAGAATCCAGCCATGCCGCTGCAGCCCGTGATCGAGTCCAGACCTTTCGCTATGTGGGGTATCGACTTCATTGGTATGATCAATCCACCTTCCTCTGCGTAACATAGGTACATTCTAACCGTGACTGATTACTGTACTCGGTAGTCAGAAGCTCAAGCTTTGAAGTTATGTACAACTGATGCCGTGATTAAGTTTTTAGAAGAGAACATCATTACCAGGTTTGGTTGTCCACATGCTATTGTTTGTGATAATGGTTCTTCCTTTACATCATTAAAATTTTCAAATTGGGCTTTTGAATATGGTATAACCCTTAAGTTTTCATCGAATTATTATCCTTAGGGTAATGGGTTAGCCGAATCAACGAATAAGAATTTGTTGAGTGTGATTAAGAAATTGTTAGAGAAAAATCCGAAGGATTGCCACACACAATTGAGATTCGCCCTTTGGGCAGATAGAACGAGAGTTAAGAATTCATTGGGGACATCCCCATATTTTCTGGTATATGGCCAGGAGCCTGTCTTCCCCGTACAACTGAGAATTCCTACACTGAGATTCATACAAGATTATATGGAGGGCGAAGACAGAGTGCAAATGAGACTGACACAGTTGATAAATTTAGAAGAAAAAAGAGATAAAGCATTAAAGAATTTCGCCAAACATCAGGGCGTAGTTAAGAGATGGTTTGACAGACAAGCACGGGTAAAAGCCTTTAGGATTTCTGACCTAGTGCTATATTGGGATAAAGCCCATGAAAGAAAGGGAGATCACGACAAATTTGACAAACTATGGAAAGGCCCCTATCAGATTGCTGAGATATTGGGAGAGAATGCATTCAAGCTGAGAACCTTAACTGGTGAGGATGTTTTGTTGCCCATCAATGGACAGTTCCTCAAGCATTACTTCCAGCCTTAGGTTTCTTTCGAAGCCTACCCCTTGTATCATAGTTAGAATAGGTCTGCTTTGGTTTGCCTTAGTTTAGTTTTGCTTCTGGTTCTGCTTTAGGTTTTAGTTCGGCTTTGCTTTGGTGCTGGTTCCGAGGGATATCCGCTTGTGATGTGGGAGTTGTTGTCAAGACACACTCTGCGTTTCACCAGGTTTTGTTTAGTCCATTTCTTGAGCGATACCTCATGAAGTTCTTTGAATTAGAGATTGTTTTTGTATAGTGTATCATAGGTTGAATCCGTATTTGACGAGATTGGAAAATTTTTATTGTGTTTTGACGTTGACATCATTTGATTATTATATTACACACAATAATTTTATCCGAGTTATTATAAATTCTCAGGTGAAGCTGCGACTAGTGAAAAATCTATATATCCTGCTTCAGTGCCATTATAATTCTCGAACCCAAGTAAGTTTATTACTTACGAGCCAAATGAATTGACGGAATTTGAAAGTACGCAAAAAGCGAAATATCAAAAGAAAAGGAAAGAAATGCAAAAAAAATGCAAAGAAATGAAATATCTAAATAGGCTAGTGGGAATATGCGAGTAACTCCACCGGGGCTATAAACGCCTGGCCAGCAGTGGAGCAATATTCGTGAGGTTATAATCGGCCGCTTGCGAAGTATGGACATCTTACGTAGCTAGTCTCACTAGACCCTTTGACTTTACAATATTCTCGTGAAGGTAATGAACGCAATTGCACACACCCGGATAATCGATGACTACGTAACTTGATACAATTTTTGGATTCCATCTTTTCAAATCTGTTTTCTGACCTTCTGCTATGTTATGCAAGGATTAATTGAAGATTCCAAGTGTCGGATTCAGCTTTGTTCTTGAAATGTTCTGGAACATTTCCTCAGTGGAGTCGCCAGATGTTGTGACCTTTTCACACATCGCCCCATTGCTAACGGGGACCCCCTCTTTTCCAGCTTCATGCGTTGTTAGGTTAGGGTTTTGGCTGCTTAGTGGGCAATTTTGCGTTTCCGTGCCCGAGTCTCGGAATTTTAATCATGCCTAGTGCTGTCTAGGGTTTTTGAAGTGTTAGGATCAAGTTGCAAAAGATGATATTTTAATGATCCTAAGTTTTGCTAAGTGTTAGACCTATTGAACGTTAACGTGTTTTTAAACACGCGCATCAAATGATTTTAAAGTGCCAAGATATTCACAGACCTTTTGGAGTTGTTTTCTCGCTCCTAAGGTAATATTTAAGTTGGTTTCGCACTTTATTCCAATATTTTCCTAGCTTTTCACTCATATTTTTGGAAAATTAGTATAAGTCCAACCAAATTTAAAGTCGCTGAGTGATTTTGAGTGGTTAAAATGATAAAATCCTAAGGGAAATCCTTATTCCAAGGGTTAAAGGGTCAAAATCCATGCTAGAGGTGATTTTCCCCTCACATTCCAGACTACCCAACCCATTCCCCCACTCAAAATCCATACTACACATGGGTTTCCCCTGGAATCCATACTGGCCACTAATTTCCCCCACTGTTTATCCACACCTGGGTCGAATTTCCCCTGGAAGTGTTAAAATTGGGCTAAGTGTCAGGATTTATCCAGACTGCCATCGAATTTCCCCTAGGAGTGCGGACTGGAGTGCGGACTAGAGTGCAGACTGGAGTGCAAGGATGATTCCATGCCTGGGTCGATTTTCCACCAGGATTTTTGTGACAACTAAGTGAGGATTTTTGTCTGGATTTTTATCCAGACTGAGGTCGTTTTTCCCCTGAACATTATGAAGAGTTTTGAGTCTGAATTTTTGTCCAGACTAAGGTCGAATTTCCACCAGGGAGATATTTTTCCAAGCTAAGTGAGTTTTAAGTGTGGATTTCTGTCCAAACACACATCGAATTTCCCCTGGGGGGTGATTTTTGCAAAATGAGTGCATTTTTGTCTGGATTTTTGTCCAAACTCATATCGATTTTCCCCTAGGAGGGTTTTTTATGTGCATTTTGATGAAGTTGAGCATGGATTTTTATCCAAGCATGGGTCGAATTTCCCTTATGGGGCAAATTTTGACACTTACGTGATTTTTGAAGGGATTTCTCAATCCCAACCTATAGCGATTTTTCCCTGGAGGCTTTATTTTGGATTTAAATTGTAATATTTTAATAAATAAGCCCCATTTTGATTGCTTTTAAATAATTATTAAATGATTATTTAAAATTTTAAAAGCAAATTTAATAACTTGCAATAATTATTAAATGTTTGAACCTTCTAGAAGCAAGTAAGGGTTTCACCAAGCAAGTATTTATACAAGTGTTTTTTATCCCACATTGCTTGTGTGGTGAAAGTTGGAGGTGAAAGCAAGTATATGAAAGGAACTTCAGCATTATTTTATTATTATTTCTGCCAGGTGTCTCCATGAAAGCGATTTTTCTCCAAGCTGGGCGAATTTTTAGCAAGGCATTTTTGTGAAGTGTGGGATTGAGGATTTATTTTCCTCCATTTTTTCCAACTTGCTGAACTATTCTCCTTGGCTGCCATTACCAGTTTCAGATTTTCGATTTTGCTAAGTTTGGCGATTTTTTCCAAATTTAGCACTTTTTGGTGAAAGTTGGCAATTTCATGATTGGAGACTTGGGCGATTTTTCCTCCACCATTTTTGCTGTTGTTAAGACCTTCATTGCTGCAGATTGCTGCCATTAACAACATTTTTCAGAATTTTGAAAAATTCAATTTTTTGCTAAGGCAAAATTTTGTGTTTGGGGTATCCAACCCCAACTTGGGCGATTTTTTCCAGATTGCTGCCATCCTTCATTGCTGCAGATCAAAGCTACCATTGGCATCAATTTTCAGATTTCCATTTTTGGCGCTAGAATTGGGAAAATTTTGATTTTGCTTGGGAGGTGTTTTGGTGCCATATTTTGATGATTTTCATGCATGTTTTGTGGCTGCCATCATTTCCAGCCTGCTGATTCGCTTCAGATCTGAGGTTTGCTTCAGATTTTGACCTCCATTAATGGCTGCCATTAATTTTCAGACTTAAGTTTTTATTGCCCAACCAATTCCAACTTGAACATTTAGCATTCAGAGGTGTTTTATGGAGTTTTCTGTGCATTTTTTTTTATCGTTGTTGTAGGTCTGAAACTCCATTGTTAGGCGGTTGTCCTCAGAAATTTTCATTTCCAACCACCTAACCAATTTTGGCAAATTTGCTTGGGGCTGTTTCCTTAGCAATTTTTCATCATTTTCAGGGATTTAAACCACTTTGCAAGGTGCTGGTAAGTCTGAAGTATCCGATTTTCAGACTTGTCCTCAGAAAACTAATTTTACCAGCCATACTTACATTCCAGAAAATGATTGTTTTGATCATTAAATCTGATTCTTATTGATTTTATGCACATTTTGAAGATTACAACATGTTTTGAAAGTCTGAATTTTTAGGTTGTCTTCAGAATTTTGACCTCCATTGTTGACTGCGGAATGTGTCTTCAGACATTCATTGTGTGAAAACACAACCTTTCACACTTTTCCTTAGTCATCATCAATCCGGTATACTCCTTTGCATTTTAGCTTGCATATTTTCTAAGCATAAGGAGGTATAAATGAATTTTATGGAAGGCTTCCATGCCTTAGTGTTGTCACACTTTGAATTTAATTGCTAAAATTTACCAAGTGTATGGATTATTTTCCTGACTCCATGCTCTAAATAAGTTAAATCTTTAGAAAGTCAGGAATTTTATTACGGATATTTTCCTAAGTCTAACTTCGAGCTTCGTACAGGTGCGATGTCAAAGTCAGGATACAAGGAAAGGAAAGAGCTGTTGAAGACGCTGGAGACTGGATTTTATCCAGAGTTTAAGATTTCATCCAGATGGAAGGAGATCACAGATACCAACATGCATTTCCTGGACTTCGAGCAGATGCAGCGTCGGATGTTTGGAGTCAGAGATCAGGTTCCTTCCCCAGCATATGCGAATATTATGAAGAGTGGCATTTTCCATGCCACTGGGTTTCCACAATCGATACAGTGCAGTGAGTTGATCTTGAAATGTGCACAATGTTACGATCCGCTCACAAGAATGATCAAGAGTCCTAAGGGCGTTGTCATCGCCTACCTTGTTGAGGATGCCATTGCTGAGGTCTTCGGAATTCCACGCGGAACAAACATGAAGGATGTGACCAAGGAGGATTATGCGGACAGATACACGAAGAAGATGGGTGTATGTAAGAATTTAATTAACAAAGAGTGGATGATTGAGCCTAGGTCTCATCATTCCAAGGCTCCCAAGACACTTATGTGCATAGATTTTAAGGAGGAATATAGTGATTTGATATTCCTACTCAACAAAGTGATGGGAATGCCGCAAGGAACAATATTTCATGGATGGATGTTCTACTTCATCCAGGATTGTCTTAGAGGAACACTAGTGAATTGGTCCAAGATCATAAGTGACAATCTGGATTTTCAGTTGAGGAATGTAGAGCGGTCCAAGTCATTCGCCACGACTTCTTACCTGGTGTACCCGCTTGCACGATTTGTTTCATACAGAGGATTAATATGCAAACGTGAAGTCGGGAATGGGCAAGGACAATTTAAGAGTTATGAATGCTACCCCCAGCTGAGTATGCACAGAATTGAAGACTATAAGAGAGTGAATGATGCATTCACCATGTACATCATGCAGATGCTGGAGGGTAGAATCCACAGAAGATTGTCCAAGGAGGCAACAAAGTTAATAGAAAAATATGGATCGTGGTATATACAGTTCCCCACTTTCACATACCTCAGGATTCATGGGTTTCAATCTAAACCCTACAGACTTCCTAGGTATCCTACCGACAGAATGATATTGTTGGAAGTGGTAAGACAGCTTCTAGAGTTCGATGTTATCCAGAGAGAGAAGCACAGGACAGGAATGACATTCCCTATTTCAGTTGGGAAGACGTCAGAAGTTTGCCAATCCGCCATAGCTGCCAGCACTGCAGGTGAGGAGCTTGCATTCTACAGATTTGCTACCTATAAAAAGAGAGAAAGATTTGATCCAGACAAAAAGGTCGGAAGGATTAGAGGAGAGAAGTTCACTCATAAGATTGACATAGAAGATTATTGGGCTAACCTGATGGACAAACAAGCAGTGAAGAGAAGAATGTGGTCCAGAATGTCAGTGGATTTCATGAGGAAGCGTGGACTTTTCCTCATCCCTGATCAGGTATTAGATGATAGAGATCATATCAATAGTCCAACCAGAGAAACGAGAATCGCCCGAAATCGCCCAAACTCGGCGAGTCCGAGTCCGAGTCAGGCCAAACGAGTCCCAGGGGCTCGGACTCGGACTCGGCCGAGTCTGGAGAGTAAACTCGCCAGACTCGCCGAGTTGGCGATTTTGGCTCAAAATCGCCAGACTCGCCGAGTCCTGAGCCCCAGACTCGGCTACTGGCTGGGTTAATAAAATGACAAAAAAAAAACATTTTAAAAAGTTTTTTTAAAAAGTAATAAGTTTTTTTGGAAGGGCGAAATTTGACATTTTGGTCTCTCCGTCAGGATTATTTTATGGAATATAACATTTAAGTATAAGAAAGAAGAAAATACTTTAAGTTATATTCCATATATACTGTCAGGATGTTTGAGAGTGGTTTCGGGCCTCCAGGAGTTATATTGCAAAATCTAGTTTTTGGAGGATTCTTCAGTTTTCCAGACTTAGTCAAATTTCAGGATCAGGACATTCCAGACTTAGCCAAATTTCAGGGCATTTGAAGATCAGGATGACATTCCAGACTTTATCACTCACAAACTTGACCTAGCTTGGACCTTCAAGAATGATACTCACCAAGCAAGACCTAATTAGCAACAAGTGCAAAACCAGGCCCTAAGGAAGACTCTCAAAGAAACCCTAATTCAGACTTGTAATAAGTTTTTTTGGCCTCGCGGGGCGCTGCCCCTCGACCTCGCCCTGTATCGCGACAGGAAGCGCGCAAGGGGGGCGCTGCCCCTTGACCCCACCTTGGGGGCGCTGCCCCCAAACCCCCATCGAAAAATATGGGGGAAACTGTGTCGATAGAAGTAGAGAAAATTTAACCTCCGAGTCTGACATTGATTGGATCAACTAGGTAGATATAGAGGTTGAGACTGTAGCCATGGCAGAGGAGGAGCGGAGAGCACGAGCACAGACAGGAGATTCAGAGGCAGATAGTGACACGGATGTTCCTGATGTTGGTGAGCATGGCATGGTGTCACAGGGAGCGCCTATGGCAGTCGAATCATCTAGGAACTACCTTAGACGCCTTCGCAGGGGGCTGGGGCCGGATGGTGCAGGCTCCTCTGAGCCATAGACTTGTAGTTGTATTTACCTTTGGTATTTGTATGAAACATTTGATGATGATCATATGATGACATGGATTTTTTATTCCATGAGTTTTGTAATATTGTATACATTTGACAATATTTATATATCTATGTTTGTTATTTTCTTCAGCTACAATTTGCGTTTATGCTTATGTGATTGATGTATACTTGTGTATGTAATCAAATGAGCCGAGTTTGATGATGTTATTGTGTCTTTAAGGTGTATTCAATAAAGGGTGTCTGAAACAAGTTTTAAATATTTAAAAATCTCTAAATTTCTTGAGTTTTTCACTATCCCGAGTCCAGCCGAGTTTGGAGCCGAGTCTGACGCCGAGTCCCGAGTCCGAGTCCGAGTTGGCCTTGCCGAGTCCGAGCCGAGTCCGAGTCCCGTTTCTTTGGATCATACACACCCACATTATGAGAATGAAATGAAGAAGGCAATCCTATTGCCAAATTGGTCAGAGTCAGAATAGATTAACCTGAATGTATTGATGAGAGAGGTCTTGAATTTCTCCCGCACATGGATAGATATGCACATGAACAGATTAGTTGACATGGGTGTTCCCTTCACTTATGAAAGGATGAAGCCAGAAGAGTCTACTTCCGAGGATGATCAGAGGACTGTCAGTGATGTCAGGATTCATGCAGACGAAGAGAGTCAAGCTCCCAAGAGAAGGAAGAACATGCCTGGAGAAGTCAAGGCTAGAGGGAAGAAGATTGAGGAGGTGAAGAAGAAACAAAAGACTATCACTCCACTTATCATTCCTTCACCCCCTCCCAGTGTCTCATCAATCGAAGTGATTGAAGTAACAGAACAAAATAAGGAGACTCAGCAGTGTTCCAACACAATGATACTACCAGAGAATATTCAGGAGTTACATGCCACAGCAACATCTGCACCTCCTGATGAGAATAATGATCAGCCGGAATCCCCTACTGTCCTTTTGGAAGTTAGCTTGGGAAATGAAGTATATGATTGGACTAAGGATAATCCTGATGATAATGAGGATGTTATCTCGGCATTGAAAGGACTTGATCGAGAAGTATGTCTTGATGATGGTATGGAAATGGCCGCTATTCCTGAATGGCTGAGGAGAAGCATGGAGAAAAGTAAACAAATGATAGAGGTACAGCCTATTGATGATATTGATGACTACCTAGCTAGGAGTGCTAAGAAGAAGAAGCCCAAGAGAGCGGAGGTTTTGTCGCACATAGCTAGAGATGAAACAGGAATGCGGATTGCGCAGATTGCTGTTCCTAGAGCCGGCGTGATAGCGGACACTGCTACTCCCATGGATTTCCAAATCACTTCAGTCGCCCTTGGTCGTCCATCCGCAGGGCAGGAATTCCAGGAGATTGGTGACAAACTCCAGGCAATCAATGCAAGGTTAGACAGAGCAACTGCGGAAAATGAAAGGTACAGAGAAGAAAATATTAGACTCAGAGAGTATATTGCAAGGACAAGGCGTGAGGATCCCACCCTTATTTCCCCTATTGCAGCTGACCATGGAATACATTCACACTGCGAGGTAGCGAGAGGTACACACTCGGAAGTGGAAAAATGGATTGAAAGCACAAGAAAGTAGGCAGATGATTTCCTTACTCAGTTTGTTCAAGCATATGATAAGACAACAACGCTCGTATTCAGAATCCAGTATTTGGAGGGAGTTTGGGAAGAATTCTGGCCTATTCAAGACAAGACTATTCCATGCCTCCTGGCATTGAAGAAGGTTCCTAATTCCACCTTGGTCAGCAAGAACATTGTGCACAGTGGAGACATATATGATTTCCATGGCTGGTATTGTGCATTAGCCTTGAAGAAATCAGCTTATGAGAACGCCCAATCGAGTTGTATGGAGATGGAAGGATTAATTCAGGACATTCAGATGAAAATCCTTGCCTCGATTGAGGAATTATTGGGTGTTGATGTTAGTGATGCTAGTGGTTTACACTTAGCCGAATTAAGAGACAAGATGAAATTTATGTATTTTTGCCAGTTGGACTCTTTGAAGAAGAGTCAGATTGATGACTTGGTCTCTTTGTTGATTCATGTTCATAATTCGCAAAAGCTCATGCCTGAATGGGAGAACACTTTGAATGCTTGCTCGGATTCATTGGATGTGATTGATTTACAGCAGGATACCTTGCCTAGCATTTCCATGGAGGAGTTAGATTCAGTATTGGCTAGATTCTTGGAGTATGCTAGGAGAGAGAGAGATGCAGGGAGGAATCTTCTAGAAGATTCCCTATATGATGACTAGGTATCTTTTCATTGGGCCATATGTTGGTGGCGCCATTTTTGATGTAACCCTAATTAGGGCAATTCTAGGGTTTTGTTGGCATGATCTCAGCCATTGATCTTAGATCAATCTGGGCCATCCATTTTTGTAAGAGACTCTATATATGCCCCCTTGTCTCTCATTTGTAAGGGAGAGTTTTTGTAGAATTGTTGGTATATGCCATAGCTATTTGAATCCTAATCATTGTTCAATTGTTGGTGATTTTGCTCTTCAAATGTTGTCTTTGCATTCATGGTTCTCAATTCCTCCAAGTTAGATTAGAATTTAGATTAGAATTTATTTTCATGTATGTTAGATTGAGTGGAAGATTTGTTGAATTTATTTGTGTGGAATCCTTAATCCATACCACTAGTCTCTTGCCGCTGGTAAGTGCACCTTGTGTGGTCAACTGGAATTTGAGTAAGCATAACTTCAACTATTATGCGTCCGTTGACAAGCATCAACTTGGATGGTGTCTACGTTTGATGGTAATAGTCTGAAAATCATTAAGTATACCTTAGATGATTGCACTAAGCTTGTGTCAATACCTGATTGTGAGACCTTACCTGGTTTGATTCCACTAGATCCGTTCATCATTTCCTACATTCCTAGGTTTAGAATAGATTTCCTGAACCCTATTCTTTTTCCCCCTTTTTTAGTAAGAAGTAAATCCAGAGCCATATTGATAAATCTTAAGTTGTCAGCACACCTATTCCGCATCATTCATGATAATCCAAACATTTGCGTAAGTCCCCAAGTGAAACACAACAATTCACATCAACCACTGAACTTACCCACTCGTCAAGACCTGACATGTAGAAACCTTGGAATCATTTTAGTTGATCTCATTCTTAGCATCTGAGGTGATTTTGTTCAAGAGAGGGTAAATTACTTTGGTAATTTATTCTGTATTGTTATGTGCATAAAAACACATCAACATAATCATACTTACCTTGCTCATGCTCCATCTCTATCTCTTCTTCCCTTGGAAGAAAGAATGATCGAAGATATGCTTCTCTTTGTTGTGTTGTAAGTGTTGCCTTGTTTGGCCAGCTAACAACTTAGCTTGCCTAGCTTTCCTTAACCACTCGTCACACATGCTTTG
The DNA here is from genome assembly GCF_030272615.1 of Cryptomeria japonica. Classification (NCBI taxonomy): domain Eukaryota; kingdom Viridiplantae; phylum Streptophyta; class Pinopsida; order Cupressales; family Cupressaceae; genus Cryptomeria; species Cryptomeria japonica. Next base: position 533,088,175 of record NC_081407.1, read on the forward strand.
AGTCCTCTTTACATCATCTATGTTATCATACACAAAATCTAACCTTTTACTAGATGCATCATTAACCAATGACTCACGTTTATCTTCCAAAATCTGAATGCCAACATTAGGTGACTCCATAACATTGTCTTCCCCATGATTAAAGGCTGCATCACCTTGAGGATGAAGAGATGTATCACTGTTGTTATAACAATCAGCACCATTGTCATGCAGTTGGTCACGCCTTCAACTCTTACTTGCACCTCCTTATTGGAAACTTCATTCTCAACTCGTGCACTATGAATGCCAGCATTTGTAGACTTCTCTTCATTTGTCATTCCATGAGTAAAAGCTACAAACTCATGAGAATGAGGAGGTAAACAGCTGCTGCCCAAAAACAATTCAGTGATGATATCATGCCATAGCAAAATATTACCTTCATCAACCCATGTCTCATGATTAACTTCCCAAACTTGAATGCCATGTTTGGATTTTTCTTCATGAGTAGAAATTGTGTCATTAATGGAATCAATAATCACACTAGAGGATGCATTGTAATCACCAAAATAATTCTTACCATTACCCATATCAATCTCATCCTCAAACAAGTTGTTAACAACATCCCTATGGGTTAGTTTTATTACCTCATGCTCTTCTTTATTTGCTGTCATGAACTCAGATTGTGGGTGGTCAGCATCTCCAACCTTTGTCATGTGTTTATCAATCCACACCTGGCTGTCCTCAAGGGATTGCTCATGTGCTGATAACGGACTGCTGATTGCATTCAGAAAATCAAAAGTATGTTCCCTTTCGTCCCTCCTTATTGCATCATAAAATTCATTTCTAACACCCAAATCTTGAGTGTCAGCACTAGGGAACTCCATACATCCATCTCTCACACATGGAATGACGGTTACCTCATGATAGTGCATAGAATGCTGACTGCTGCTACAAAAATCAGAACTGTTAAAGCTTGTATCCTCTGCACATTCCTCATCTTTGACGCTTCCAACTTGCGTGCCAACGTTGGTAGATCCTTCCTCAACCTTTTTGTCATTTACTAATACGTCTACATCATGATTAAGCTCAAAAGTTTGGCTACTATGTAAATCAGCATGTGTATAAGTCTCCTTAATCTCATTATATGTGCATTGGTGGTTAGGCTCCCAAAAACCTTTGCAAGTGAAGCATAGACCTTGTCTTCTCATTTCATTCTTGCTCATTATGGGCGTTTTTGATCATTGAGTTTGGAATTAGAACCACCTTCAAAATTTGTTTTAGTAGCTCTTCCATACCTACTCACATTGTGCCCATGACTGAATTGTGTCCCTTTAGATGAAATTTTCTCCTTATACAACCTCCTAATATACTTTACCAACCCAATCTCTTTAGGCCTGCAGGTGACAAACAAGTTCAAATAATCATGAAGAGAGTACCGTGCTTTAAAAGCATCTAGCATTTTTTGATAGCCCTCAAGGAGTCGAGGAGCTTCCTGTTCAAATTTTTCCCTCATCTTGATGGCATCTTGTTCAACCTCTTCCCTGGATTTCCCTACAATATTGTAGTAACCCATAACTGAACCTTATGTGTGCTGGTCACTCAAATATTGCAATGCAAGCTCTCTAAATATTTAATTCAAACCCCAACAGGATGGCAAGAAACCGCTCTGATACCACTGTAATATCCCCTATTGTTATAGGACTCAAAATGCAAGGGATATCGTCAAACACTTAGCTGGTAACCTGCTGATCTAAGACTCAGTCCGTATAACCTGCGTGTTATGCGGTTTCTGGACTGCAGGATAACTTGCGTGTTATGTTTTTCTTGGCTCAAGGAATTTTGTCAAACAATTCATTCACAAAGTCTCACAAATTTCCAGACTTGTTAGATGTCATTGAACATACATACGCACCAATGAATGACTAGCAAATTGCTTCTTAATGATGGAATAATTCCCGAGGATGATTATGCCACAAGTTTATAATGTCATCATACCCAATTTGAATGCAAACCATGAACCTACAGCTGACTGTAATTATATCAAACAGTTGGCAGGAAACCTCAGACAACATACAATTAAGGTGCAATCCTCCTTTATTACAATAGACAATAATCAAACAAGTTCTTACAATGTCCTCATTAATGACAAAGCACTAAGTATTCATTACTCGGAAAATCTGAGGACATGTGACAACCATGAACATTACAAATTATCTGAAAAAGTTTATAGAATGGTGCCAAAGAAACCTGATATATAAACACCTTGCCTTGAGACTGAAGTAGCAACCAATATCCAAGCTTGGGTGCCCTCACATATGCTCAATCTAATTATTCCTCAAAATCGCCCCTGCTGCACATGATGGTCTGGAAATATATAATTATCACTTTCTAAGACTTCATTCTTTTCCCCAAAATGATCGATATCTCCCTCCAACCAAAACGCCAATGTTAGTTGCCAATTTTGATGCAAGTGTGGGTGTCTAGGTGCCAAAATCATGAGACTTAGCAGTCTGATGTGGTTTGTCTTCAGATCTGATCTGAGTACTGATTTCTTCTTAAAACTCCTCCCAAGTGCTCATAAGTGAATTGCCTTGAGACCCCAATGCTAGTGCTGCCCTTCAACGAATCTCTTGATGCTTCAACAAAGAAATATTAGCTGAGTCGTGGGTTATGGATAATGAACCTGATCTGTCTCAGACCTGCAATATAGTCAGCCACCTCCTAATTTCCACCTTCAAACTATCTTCACAAAAATCGCTTATTTCCTCCAATAAGAATCGAAGCATTAAGGAGACCCAATATGATATGCTGAAGACACCATGAATCCTTCTACCATAAAATGTAATCAAAACCCGTTAGGCACAATATGGAAGACTGATTTGTCTCCCACTCTCAGCTGCAACCCCTCGAAAGGTATTTCACTCGCTGAGCTATGCTATCTATGGGAGTTTTCGTTCCCAAAGATGCTATTCTGCAAAAATCTCCTGGTTCTACAAAACCCAATCAATTCAATTATCAACCCCTAGCTGCCTTGAAGCTCAACTTGATCTCCTTTAATACTTTTTCACCCCAACATCCGGAAGCTTCTAGAAGTGACTTTATGATATATTATTTAATTAGTCACTTTATTAAATTAATTAAATATAAAGTTATCTTTTAATTTTTAATTTATTTGATAACTTTATAGATATTTAACTTAATATTATTAATTAAAATAATTAATTAAGCTATCTATGAAAAATAATAATAATTTGGACAACTTAACTAATTAAATTAATTAATCAATACCTCTCCAAAAATGGGGACATTACAATTTCCTTACAAATTCATCTTCAGTAAGTACAAGTATCAGTGCTATCCAGAGGTTGTTGATAATGAAATTGATGGGTAAGAATGCTTCCAGTCAATATACTAGTTCTAAGGGTGAATGCCAGCTAGCCCTTTTACATGTTGTCTATGTTGGAAATATTGCCATTAATGTCAAATAGGTAAGAAGACAATGTCATTGGTTGCAAAGATGAGTAGGCATATTGCTATCATTAATGTCAAAGGAAGCTATAAAGAGTTCAGTTAATCATGAGCATGCATTGATCATACATTGCATAGATCGAGGTTCTTCAAAGGTTACCTACAGTCAGTGATTAAAGATTAGAAACAATGATTAACATGGCCATGATGGACAAAGCAGCAGCAACTACAATACAGAATGGACAAAGATATGAATAGAGATATTATTGAAGGCAATCAGAAGACAATAGGTAGCAATAATCATATGGACAACAAATGATTAAAGAAGATAGTATATATAATTAAAATGACCAACTCCTCTCATGTTTCAGCATCCAAGAAAAATTTATACATGGCTGCGATTAAGAAGAGTTTTAAGTGCAGCAATCTTTTAGTAAAGAGAAGAAGACAAGCTTGAATATTGTCGAAAGCAATGATATTTTAAAAGCATTAGTGGTGAATAATGATAATACTCTAAAAGATATGTAAACTCCATATTGTAGCAACGACTGAAAACAAAGATTGAAATACACGCCATCATAATGCAGCGACTAGTTAAAACATTTGAAGTTAACAAATGCAGAGACTCATGTTTGGTATTAGAAGGCAGCAATTCAGAGAAAATAATCACTCATTGCTTGCAGTGAAATGAAGAAAGACATTAATGTGAAGATCATCTTTTCTTTAATTATTAAGAGACGATCAAGATATTTTAGACAACAAACAAGTATTTTACTTATTCAAGGGATACGGAATATGCTGGGCAACTTAATGAACAGTGATTGGTTAGTAATATTCAAAAGACAAGCAATCATGTCAAGTGGCGATCACTCTACATTATGTTTAAAGAAAGTAAAGGCAGCGATCATAAGAAAAGTAGCGCTAAAGACAAGTAGAAATAAACTTAGAGGTGCGATTAAGGAAAGACTATAATTAGTGGCCGTAAAAATGATTTGCTTGTTAATAAGACAAAGACATCGATTAATCAGAATTACACTTACATAAATTACTTCAACGCTAAAGACTTGTTAGAGGCAAGCAATTGTTTATAGCAAACAATAATGAAAATAGTGATTACATTAATAAGAGATCAAAGGGTGTGAACCATTTAATACAACAGGTCGATTATTTTGAAATGGTGGCTCTCTTCAGTTTAATATCTAGATATAATAGAGGTTGAATTGTGAGAAGAAAAGGGAATGTGTTGATTGAGCAATGAGAAATTTCTGAGCACAGAAAAGATTTTAAAGAATAAGAGAGAAAATATTAAGTGTGAAAAGGAAAATCTTTAAGAAAAGTGTAAAAAAAGATCCTTGAGAAGTGTGGGTGTAAATTCCAGCAATCTTGTATGAGGAAAGTATACGTATGGTCTTGACTGAGTTTTGAAGAATATCTATTCAAGACAGATTTGTGTGAATTACTTATGGTAGAATCATTATCAGTTGATGAAGGGAAGAACATACAGATTTGAAAAGGTGAGTGTACAAAGTTAAGGAGAAATCTTAATGAAAACAATAAGCAGATTCATGAAGATGGCAGATTTGTGAGCAAATTTTGATAGCAAGAATACATGAAGATTTATGAAAGATCATGGCAGATTTATGCAGCATATTGAAGAAATTATAAAGACATTGTGATCAGCTTTTGGTGGCAGATTTATGGTCAAAATTAATAACTATTCGAGGAAGAAGAATTGTTTAAGTTAAGAAGAATAGGATCATCCATCATCTGTTAAAAGGTGGAAATCTCAATGAAGGGTTGGTGCCTTTAGTGGGGTGATACGTACGAATTTGTAAAAGAGGTTTTCTATATATATGGAAGCTATTTTACCATGGTTTTCTCCTATAATGGTTTCCACATATATATCTTGTGTTCAACTTGTGATGCATAATAGTTAGATCCATGTTAATATGCAACGAATATGTTAATGAGATCAAGTTAGATGCTTATAATATAAAGTTGAAAAAGTAAAAGTTTGTCGTTATACTGATTCACCCCCCTCCTCAATATAGTTGTGTCCTCAACAATAATAGGCCTAAATTACTGCTGGCATCTTGATGTCCCAATCAGTCCTATTTGCACTACACATCTTGGTTAGAGTGGTTCCTAGGATCTTATTTAATGCTTCACTCGCCTCATTTGCTTGTGGATGGTAGGGAGTGCTTTTGTTGTGTGTGATCATAAAGTTATCTAGGAGCTCCTTGATAGTTTTGTTCACAAAATGCTTCCCTTGGTCACTTGTGATGCTTAAGGGACATTTGAATCTAGTAATTATGTTGTTGTAGAGGAATCTAGCCGATATGTGTGTTGTACAATCTTTAATGGGTTCTACTTTTGCCTATTTTGTTAGGTAATCGGACCCAGTAATGATGAATCTTGCTTTGGATAATTTAGCTGGAGGGTCAATAGGGCCGATGAAATCAATTACCCACTTTCCAAAGGGATTTTGTACAAGGACTGGTTGTAAGAGCATCTCATCCCGAGCTATGGGGAGTCCGGTTTGTTGACAAATGACACATTTCCTTGTATACTATGCTTTGTCTTTGTATATGGTTGGCCACCATAATCTGGATAGTAGGATTTTGCGAGTTGTAGTGTCTCCACTGTTGTGTCCTCCTACTATGCCTTTGTGAGCCTCCCTTAGAATTTGTTCTCATTCGTGTGCAAAAACAACTCTCTAGAGTACATCATCTTTCCCTCTTTTATCCAGAGCTCCTTCCAATAAAGTGTAGGGTAGTAATTTTCTTAGTAATACTTGTTTGTCCTGGGCATTCATACTCGGGTGTATGTTCCAATCAAAAGTAATTTAGCAATGTCATGAAATTCCTCCAAAATTGTTGTGATCCTAGAAAGGATATGTTTTTGGCAAATCTTCTTCATCAATGTCCTCGGGGTCTTCCCCTATGTTAATTATGGATAGATAGTTTGGGCCTTGATTGTTTCTCCTGGGTTTGACCATAATGTTGAAATTAAACTCTTGGAATAATATAAGCCATCTGCATATGCAACCTTATATCACTAGTTTATTTAGAAAAAAAATTAAAGGTTCATGGTCAGTAAAAGGTGAATGGGGTTGATAGCAAGTAATGACAAAATTTGTGCAATGCATAAACCAAGGCTAAGGCTTCTCGTTTGGTGGTAGTGTAATTTTGTTCAACTTGTGATAGTTTCCTCCTAGCGAATTCTACCAAATTATCCTTATTTCCCTTAGGTTGGGCTAATATTGTGCCAAAGGCTATTCCAAATGCATCTACATGGACATGAAAAGGTACAGACCAATCTAGAAAGATTAGAATGGGTTCTTCTGCTATTTTCTATTTTAAGATGTCAAAAGATTGTTGGCATTCTTCAATTCGGTTGATACCTTTATTTGTCTTTTGGTTTTTCAATAGTTCCTCTAATGGTGCAACAATAGAGGCATATCCTTTAATAAAAATTTTGTGGTAGCATGTGTAGCCAAGAAAAGTTTTCACTTCTGGAGTTATTTGAGGTGGTGGTAGGTTCATGATGAGGGCAATTTTCATTGGGTCAACCATCAAACCTTCTTTACAAATAATGTGTCCTAATAGGGTGCCAAATGGGATTGAAAAGATACATTTATTTAAGTTTAAGGAGATTTGCATAATTCTACATTTCTCTAGCATTGTGTGGCGTGCTTGAACATGATCTTTCACCAATCTGTATACTGTCCAGTCATCCAGCTATACCTCTAGAAAATCATGAATGAAGTCTTTGAAAGTATTCACCATTATCTAGTTGAAGACCGTAGGGGCATTTTTAAGTCCAAACAGCATTACTAAGTGCATAAATGATCCCCACTCAGTAGTTGTTGACGTGGCTAAAATCGCGGAACTACGACTCTCTCCAATCAACGCAGAATAGAATGATCTCGCCGAGTATCTTATCCTCTCTTGAGATAAGGAAATCACTAATGCTGTTTTAATTGATCAATGGGGACGACCTCAAGGTTTTGATTGTCAGTTCTTGACTGCGGGATAGCTCAACGGTCGATGTGATTTGCTGGGAGCACAAGGGGTCTTACGTTTTGCAACAAGATGGTATGCTGCGATTCTCAGATTGCGAAATAAAAAAGAAAAGAGGAAGGGTTTAGGAGACCTAAGGACAAGGATGATAACAGTTGATGCAGCGGGTAGACAGATTTTGATAAACCAGTTCTTGTTTTGCCAGAGACACCCTCACAACTAGACAAGAATAGTGCAAGCTCCAAGGGATGAAGGATTTTCAGACCGGAGACACACGTTTTAGGCACCCAATTCTGGCGTAGCCTAAGACGAACACCTGCAGTTGAACTAAGCACAGTTTGGGTTCAGAGTAACCATGCACGGTGACCTACAATCAGCAGACCCCCAATGGTATGAACCAGAAATGCATCAAATACCCCTCCACACTTCACCATTCAAATCCTTGCACTCTAAAATTAACTAGCTGTGAGAAACCATGCAAATATAATGAAAACAAGATGATAAACACCAAATCAATGTCTATATATTGATTTTAGCTGCCTATTACAACAATTTCTGCAACATCTCTGTGCTATTCCTAAAATCTAACCTATTCTAACTTCTAAAATCTAACTACAAAATTCTAACCTTTTACAAAAGAAAGGCCTCTGCCTTTTATAGATTTTACATGTCGAACCGGTGGCCAGGATTGACTGCATCCAAGGGTTGCAATCTGCCTTCCAGAGGTTGGCAGCTTTAACCCATGCCCACTTAATTCTTAGTCATCCACCCAACAACCTTCTCAACTACCTATCACTGTTTGGCTTCAATTTGGATCTATCCGGTAGTTGAACATAACTGACCTGTGTCCCCTCTGTTATAAAAAATCTTGAGCAGAACCCACAAGCAATTTTACAATAAAACAGTTTCAGTTTTCAGAAACTGAACTTCTGGAATTAAATCCAACTGTGCATTTCTCAAGAATGCACACTTTGCTAGCATTCTGGATGTTCTTTGGTCTTTGGTCTCGATGGTGGACTTTATCTTGTTATTTGGGTGGCACGCTTCCCAATGCTTCATCGCTTTGATCCTGCTCGCTTTGATCGTGATCTGCATTCTTGCATTTTAGGTTGACGCTCTAGCTCTTGGTTCTTCCCGATGATGCCTTTGACCTGCAAACAATCAATTTCACTTTTAATAAATCAATTTGAAAAATTAATTAAATTAATTTGACAAATATTAAATTTTATGTGAGGTTGGGCTTGAGAAGCTCTTTGTGAGATGTCTCTCTTCAAACGTGAAATCCGATCCTTCGTCCTGATTCACTCTCCAACTAGACGAAATTCGGGCCTTCCACATGTTTTAAACGATTTTGGCTTTCCATTTTAACACCATCCTGGTGAAATTTCGTGTGATTTTACCTTTTAATCACCTAAGTCTTAGAATTTCGGGTAAACTGTTTGAGAGATTAAGTTGTTTTTGAAATGCCTCCCTTTGTCATTTTAGCATATTAGCCAATTTGGAAGATTTAGACGTTTTTCAATTTTGGCCAATTGGCCGAATTGCGCGACTCTTACCTCCTTCAGTTTTTTTGGTTTATGGACATGTTTGCGAGATTTTAAGTTATATCACCCTATTTCTCTTTTTCGGCATTTGGCAATATTGCGATTTTAACATTTTCGGGTCTTCGAAGCCCTTTTGGCGAACCTTAAACATATTTACCCCCTATTCGGCCTGTGAGCAGATTTGGCAAGCTTCTCTTTTCAGCTCATGAACTCCAAAATCACGCGACTTATGTCTTTTTCGGCCATGTAGGCCCTTTTGCGGACTTCAAACGTACTTATCTTTTTTTCGGCCTAGATGGAAGAAATGCACGATTTCAAATTTATTAGCCAATTTCGGCTTATAAGTTAAGTTTGTGAGCCTGAGTTTTCAGGTTACTGAGTAAATTCGCGAATTTTGGTATACTTTGCGAGTTATGGGAGAAATTTCGGCCAAAATGTTGATTTTGGAAGTTGGAGTGCTTTCGGCCTTAAAGGCCTTTTCTCGAGTTATGCCATTTTCGGGCTGGAGGGTCCTTGTGCAAACTTTGACGCGATTTGGACTTTGCCTCCTTTTCGGCCTGTACGCCAATTGTGCGCGACTTTAGAACTTAATGTTCGATTTTCGACCTCCAAGGTTTATTGCGCGATTTAAACTCAAACTTTGCATTAGCTTTTTCGGGCAAATGAGGATGAATGCGTGAAAGAATGCGTGAACTCTCTATTCACCAAACTCGAGAATTCCCACTGAAATGCGATTCATTGCCTTCTCGCTTTTAGGAAATTCGGGATTTGTAGACAGGCATGACTTGGTTTCTGTTTTTCGGCCTCTAAGCTGATTCCACAAACCCTATCGCCCTTACTGGATTTTGTGCCCCTTAATCATTTGGCACGATCTTGTCCTCATTAACTTTTCGGCCTATGGAGGGGATCTGTGAGCCTTGCCTTATTTCGTCCTGGGAGGATTTCGCGCAAATTTGACTCTATAAGTCTTTTTCGGGTTATAAGTCGATCTGAGAGTTTCGTCTATTTTCGGCCCACAGGGCCCTTTCGCGAAGTTTTTCTCCTACTTCGGCCTCCTCTTTCTCTCTTTCCCATGCATTTCGGCCAAAAGAGGCTTTCCTCGCGATTTTAATTTTGTTATCTTTTCGGCCTAAAGGCCAATACTGTGCGATTTTACCTGTTTGTCCTCTCTTTCGGCAAATGATTTCGTGAACCTTTTCTAAGTTTTTGGCTTACCTAGCCGGTTTGAAAGTTTCGTCTTCGGTCTGTGATGGGAAGATGGCACGAACTTTGGGTGCTTTTCGGCCAGCAAGGAGAGAATTTGCAATTTCGTCCGGGTTGTCAAGACATTTGTGGCCATTTCACCAGTTTTGGGCGATTTTGTCTAGTTCTCCATTTCCAGGCTATTTGGTGTGGAGTGAGCGATTTATAAACTCATACTAAATCCCCCTTTGCTTGTGCGATTTATTCTCTAAACATTTAAGTTTGCTCAGGAAAGTTCGGGCTCCTAAAGGAAATTGTGCGAGAAGATACCGTTTCTCACAAAACCTAGGAAAATGCCGCCTAAAATGGATTTGGATTCTTGAGTTTAAAAGGCTTTGAATTCTTTCCTACCATGCGGGCAGACCAGACTATGGGGGTCCCCAGCCCAAGACAGTCTGTGTGCGAGCACAACAGTAGCATATGTTGTTTTAGCTCGATCCTCCTCTCTTATCTACACTTGATGGTATCTAGAGAATCCATGTAATGTCCCCACAATTTTTTTCAACTAATTTCCAATTACAACACAACAAGAACCCGTTAAGGATTAGAAATAGACAACACAATAATACTGCAAATTGTAACCCTTCCCCTTTCTAGTCACCAAGAGCCCAATATGGGAAGGTGAGAGCATATGGTGTTGAGGGGATCATTAGCTTCAATCAACTGGAAATATTACAATGCTTGGGTGGCAAGCCAGCCCCTTCCACTTATCTAGCGGGTGATATAAATGTAGATAACAACTTGGCGATAAACCAACCAATAACAAACCAAGAAACTGAAGCAACAATCACTCAACCGCTTATGCAGCAAGAGGACAGTAATACAAAATAAAGATATAGGCGGCAAGCCAGCCTCTTCCACTTTTTCAGTGGGCCGTGTTGCACAATCCAAAAAATAGTTGTTAGTACTACTAACCAGCTTTACAATGTAGTAATATGAATTTTAGAGTAGAAATGATACTGTCCACTGCTGATAAGAACTTCTATGCTCACCACACTCTACAAACTCACAAACACACTCACGATAACTCCAAAACTCCAAACTCTAATTCTGAAATATAAATTCCAGCAGCATAACACACACCCAAACAGCCACAACAAATCCCACAGAAATGCTTACAACTTCTCTAAAACAGCACGGAATGACCCAAGAACAAAAACCAACAATGCCAGAGGAAGGCGACTAAACTAGACCCACAAAACCACCAAAAAAACATCCAAACAAATCTGCACACAACCCGAGGCAGCCTTAGCATGGTAAGGCCAAGCATAGGGATGATTTTGCATTATAAAATCCAAATGACCAAACTAAGCTCTGCAAATTGGAAGGAAATATCGCCAAGCATCTAGAATGATTTAGAGAAAATACCTAGAACAAACAAAAGAACACACAGAGACTAATGAAGATTTACCTTCTATAGCACACCCACACGACCAGCTACCTAGACACTCAAAGAACACTCCAACACACCTGAAAAACTAATACATAAATCTGCAACATCATCTTCAATCCACTCCTCTAAATGAAGAGCAGTCTCTGGCTCGACTAGTTGTTGTATTGCAAGCAAGAAATCGAACTATGGCTAGGAGGTAAGCGTTCCCCAAAGCTTCACTTAGCATTTTGGCAACATTTCGTTATGATATGTTCAAAAGATGAAGTGAGAGTCCCATCACTCATATTTATAGACTCTGGAGGCTCAAATTCAAACTCAAATGGTGCCCAAACTCCATTAACTTCATTTCATGTCCCCTTCTAGACTTGGCGTCCAACTTCATGTCTCTTAGGCGTATTTTTTTAATTGTCACGAGGTTATAAATATTAGCATTTTAAAGCATGAATAATATTGATTCTTGGCACCATCTGACTTAGGGAAAATTGAGACTTAGGATAAAATAATATTTCCTCCCTTCCTAAGTCATCCATCCATAAAATAATCAAATATTAAAATCTCATACCTAAGGTATCCATACATTAAAAATACCTTCTTCTCAATTATTGATTATTGCCAAATTGAGCCGGGAGTTGAAGTATTGGAAATCACCAAAACTGAACTGAGTTGGAGCACTGAACTAAACTGCTAAAATAGCACTGTCGGATATAGTACTTACTAAAAATAGTAAGTCCTAAAAACATCTCCAAAAAGATTGCTCTTTGAACCATGTGGATGAACTCTGAAAACCCAGAAAAACCCATAAATTCTGATGGTTGCCACCAACTTACTAAAAATAGTAAGTTCGGAAAACTTCTCTGAACTAAATGCATGTCACACCCCTGCGAAACTCTCAAAAAACCTAGAAGGAATCCATAGTCTAAATTGTAAAATTCCAATTCGTCATTCATCAAACAGCTCCCGCAAACGTCCACAAAAGTTGGAAACCAGTTAGCCTACGGGTCTCCGGAGTAGGCGAATGACCAACTAAAATTCTCACCATTGAGAAGGGGGCATTACAGTCCGCCCTCCCCAAGATTGCTTGCCCACAAGCAATCGCAAGCCTGGATGCTGCAGAATCTCCTCATTCTCCCAAGTTGCATCCTCCAAAGGCAGGTTCTTCCACTTTACTAAATATTCCTTGATTGTCCTCCTCCTCAAGGAACGTTCTCTGGAATCAATAATCTCCTCCGGAATCAATACTAGTTGCCCTTCCTCATCCAATGGAGGCAAAACGGAAGAGATTGCATCATTGTGCCCTAGGGCCTTCTTGAGGCGAGATATGTGGAATACATTATGCACCTTACTACTTGTTGGTAGCTCTAACTCATAAGCCATTGCTCCAACTCTTTTGATGACCTTGAATGGTCCATAAAAACATGGCTTAAGTTTTTCTACACCACACTTCTTAAGAGAAGACTGTCTGAAGGGTTGGAGTCTGAGGTAGACCATGTCCCCAACCTTAAAAGTACGCTCAACTCGCTGCTGATCAGCGTACAACTTCTGTTGATTCTGAGCGATCTGGAGATTATCCTTCAATGTTTTCAACACATCTTGACACTATCACACCATATCCTTTGCTTGAGGGGCTCTCCTATCCCCAAACACCAAATCAACAAAGTTGGGAGCCTCATAACCATACAGAGCCATAAAGGGAGACATTTTAATAGACATGTGGTAGGACGAGTTGTAGTGGTATTCTCCTAAGTGGAACCATCTTACCCATGCCTTCTACTGCTCAGAAACATAATTACGAAGATAACCCTCCAACCACTTGTTAACAATCTACGTTTGTCCATCGGTCTGCGGGTGATAACTAGTGCTTGGAGTGAGCACTGTACCACACATTCTGAAAACTTCCTACCAAAAAGTGCTCAGGAACTTGTTGTCCCTGTCACTTACAATGTTTTTAGGCACTCCATGCAGCCTAAACACTTCTCGAACGAACACCTCAGCAACTTGAGTTGTTGTAAATGAGCTAGTGGTGGCAAAAAAGTGAGCACACTTAGTTAGTGATGGCAAAAAAGTGAGCAAACTTAGTTAATCTATCTACCACAACATACATACAATCTTTGCCTTGAGCTCGTGGTAACCCCGTCATGAAGTCCATTGATATACTTTCCCATTTTTGACTAGGAGTTGGCAAAGGTTGCAACAAACCAACTGGTGCCGTATGCTCATCCTTGTTCATCTGGAAGGTATGACACTCCTTGATGTATCTCAAGACATCATTCTTTCTCGAATTTGTTTGTATGTCTTGAAAAAACCTTGGTGGCCAGCAAGACGAATGTCATGAAAAGTCTGTAAAATCTTCTCCTTCAGCTTGGATTCAAACACTAGAAAAATCCTTCCCTTGTACAATATCAGCCCATTCACCAATTTGCACTTTTCATCATGAAAAGCACCCTCTATGATGCTGGTTGCAAACTGATTTTTAGCATAATCAACGAGCAACAGTTCCCTCCAATCAGTAGTAAGCTCACACAGTGAGCTCAAGTGAGGTCTTCTGGACAGAGCATCAGCCACAATATAGTTTTTTCCTTTGACATACTCAATGTTAAAGTTGTAAGCCTGTATCTTACTCACCCATTTCTGTTGTCTCTCATTCAAATCTTTTTGATGCATGAAGTGCTTGAGACTATTATGATCTGTTTTAAATTTGCTCCCTACCAAGTATTGTCTAAACTTGGCTAATGCGTGCATGATTGCAAGTATTTCCTTGTCATAGATTGAGTAAGACTTCTCAGCTCCACGTAACTTTCTGCTCTCAAACACTGTTGGATGCTTCTCTTGCATCAAAACAGCACCAATACCTTCTCCTGATGCATCACATTGTAACTCAAAGGGTTTGGAGAAATCGGGTATAGCCGAAACAAGGCACGAGCTCATAATCTCCTTGAACTTGTCAAACACTCCTTGTGCCTCTTCTGACAAACTGAAAGCCCTCTTTTTAGTGAGATCGGTAAGGGGAGCAACAAGTTGCGAGTAACCCTTGATGAATCTCCTGTAAAAACCGCATAGACCCAAGAATCCTTTCAGATGTGTCAAGTTCTCAGGTGGAGGCCAAACAACAATAGCCTTGATATTTTCAGGATCTACCTTAACTCCCTCTACACTGATGATGTGACCAAGGTAAAGCAGCTCCCTCATTCCAAATTCACATATGGACTCCTTAGCAAACAAAGATTCCGACTCCAATATACTGAGCACTTCATCCAAATGTTGCAAGTGCTCTTCCCAAGACTTGCTGAAGATGAGAATGTCATCAAAAAAGATAAGCACGAACTTTCTCAGCTGCTTTTGGAAGATCTTGTTCATGCATGACTAGAATGTCCCAGGAGCATTAGTCAAGACAAAGGGCATGACTAGAAACTCAAAATGCCCAAAGTGGCACATGAGTGCAGTCTTTTCAATATCTGACTCCCTCATGTGAATCTGATTGTACCCTAATCTGAGATCAATTTTTGAAAAGAAGACAGCTCCATGTAGCTCATCAATCCTGGGAATGGGGTACTGATTCTTGATAGTCGGTAGTCCACGCACATGCGCATCGTCCCATCTTTCTTCCTAACTAAAACCACCGCTGAAGCAAAGGGGCTCTTACTTGGACAGATGAAGCCCATGTCCAAGAGTTCCTTGATGGTCTTCTTTATCTCATCCTTCTACTTCTTAGGATACCGGTAAGGAGTGGTAATGACCGGCTTGGCTTCTTCTTCTAACTCAATGATGTGTTCAAACCCTCTATCTGGAGGTCTCCCAGGGGGTAAACCCTCGAAGAATTTGCTTCTTTTTGTGATTAGCTCTTCAATATCCGAAGGATATTGTCTCTTCACTTCAATAGGATCGGATGGCATAATCATATACTCCGTTGGCCACTCAACTTGTCCATGCCGAATCAACTTCTCCATCCTCTTTGACACAATGCGAGGGCCTCCATTAGACATCCCTCTCAACACTACCTTCTTTCCTGCAGACATGAACTTTAACTCCGTGGTTTGCAAGTTAAGAGTGATCTCTCCAAGAGATCGCAGCCACTGTATGCCAAGGACCACATCATTTGTTCGTCCAATGTTGACAACATAGAAGTCATCCTTGACTTCGTAGTTACCCAACCTCAGAGACATATTGGAAACCATCCACTTGCAACAAATGGTTGACCCATCAGCCACCATGACTTTGAAGTCTTCAACATCATCCGTGACAAGGCCTCTTTTTGCAACTATTCTAGCATCACATTGTGAGTTGATTCGGTGTCAATTAGAGCAACAAGTCGATGTTCTCCCAATGTTCCTCGAACTCTGAATGACTCGGTCTTGTGGAAGCTTGAAAGTTGAGCTACTGCCTTGCCTCCCCCCTTGTCTTCATCAGCCCCTTCCAAGACATCCTCATACTCACTTTCTTCCAACTCTGTCAATTGTTCTGAAAAATTCAGATTCTGAACCATCAGCAGAATAGGCCTCCATGTGATGTGCCTTACCCTTGCCATAACATTTGTGACCCGAGGCCCATGGCTCTTTGCAAGTGTAGCACAAATTCTTTCTTCTAAGCTCCTCTCGAAGGTCATTGTCCATCCTAGGAGGGAATTTCTTGGCTGAATTTGAAAACTTTTCTTATCTCTCTTCTGAGAGAAGGGCTTGGGCTGAAACTTGGGCTTCGGTGCAGCCAACTCCATACTTCTAGCCTTCTTGACTGCTTCACCAAGAGTTGATGGATCAAACGCCTTCACCCAACCCTTCAATGGTTCCTCCAGTCCTTTAGTGAAAAGGACTACAAGCCTCTTCTCGATGATGTTGAGCACCATCACTGCGAATCTTTGAAAATCTTCAATGAAAACTTCAAGTGAACCTTGTTGTTTCAACTGAGCAAGATCACGAAACTTCACCTCTGGATCCTTTGTGTCAAACCTCTCAATGAGCTTATTAGTGAGCTCATTGTAGGTCACAATAAGACTATGGCCAAGTGTAACCAAGCCATGGTACCACCAATCATGAGTAGCCCCATCCAAGTACAAGGTGGCAAACTTGATTGCATCTTCTTCTGGCATCGGTCTCAAGGACAAATAATTGTCCAACTTCTGAACCCATACTCTAGCTGAACACTTATCACTCCCATCAAAATGAGCTAGAGTCACCTTCCCAAGAGCTTGTTGATAGTCTCTCGGAGCGGAAGAACAGTTGTCATATTTCCCACCTCTCTTCTGTTTCTAGTTCATGAATCGGTCTAGGGTGAGAATGTTCTGGATCTCCGCTAAAAGAGAAGCATACTCCAGGTAACTAGCTCTTATCTCCTCAGCCATTGGGACCTCCACTTCAGGTGGCGGTGCTTCTCTTGGAAGGAAGATGGGTTGCAAAGGTCTTGTAACAGACCCAACAGGTGTACCTCCATTGTTACTCCCCTGGTTGGTTCCATTTCCTCCATGGTTATTAGAGGTGCTGACATCATGTCCATTAGTGGTTTGATTAAGAATCCCACCAGAGTTCTGATTTAGTTTTGCCAACAGCCGGGACATCATGTCCATCATAGTATCAAATTTCTTCTCAGCTCTCTCTGCAGCATCATTCAAACCTGATGTTCTTTCTACCATTGAATCAACTGAATCCACTGAATCAACTGCTATCTCTGTTTCTCAAAACCTCTCAAAAGGTCTCTTCAACGGGGATAGACGGAATCTAATACTGTTGTCTTCTTTGCTCTTTATTGTAGTATCGGATGTCTTTGTCGCTCATGGAGAACTCGGATCACTCTGAACACACAATCTGGCAGGAAAACCAACTTTGATACCACTATAATGTCTCCACAATTTTTTTCAATTAATTTCCAGTTACAACACAACAAGAACCCATTAAGGATTAGAAATAGAAACACAGTAATACTGCAAATTGTAACCCATCCACTTTCTGGTCACCAAGAGCCCAATATGGGAAGGTGAGAACATACGGTGTTGAGGGGATCGTTAGCTTCAATCAACTAGAAATATTACAATGCTTGGGCGGCAAGCCAGCCCCTTCCGCTTATCCAGCGAGTGATAGAAATGCAGATAACAACTTGGTGGTAAACCAGTCAATAACAAACCAAGAAACTAAAGCAACAATCACTCAACCGCTTATGCAGCAGGAGGACTGGAAATGAAATAACAATCTACTCTATCGCTTATGCAGTGGGAGGACAATAATACAAAATAAAGATATAGGTGGCAAGCCAGCCTCTTCCACTTTTTCAGTGGGCCTTGTTCCACAATCTAGAAAATAGCTGTTAGTACTATTAACCAACTTTACAATGTAGTAATATGAATTTTAGAGTAGAAATGATACTATCCACTAGTGATAAGAACTTCTATGCTCACCACACTTTCCAAACTCACAAACACACTCAAGATAACTCCAAAACTCCAAACTCTAATTCTAAAATATAAATTCCAGCAGCATAACACACACCCAAACAGCCACAACAAATCCCACAGAAATGCTCACAACTTCTCTGAAACAGCACGGAATGACCCAAGAACAGAAACAAATAATGCCAAAGGGAAGGCGACTAGACTAGACCCACAAAACCGCCACAAAAACATCTAAACAAATGTGCACGCAACCCGAGGCAGCCTTAGCATGGTACGGCCAAACATAGGGACGATTTTGCATTATAAAATCCAAATGATCAAACTAAGCTCTGCAAAATGGAAGGAAATATCATCTAGGGTCTAGAATGATTTAGAGAAAATACCCAGAACAAACAGAAGAACACACGGAGACTAATGAAGATTTACCTTCTAGAGCACACCCACACGACCAGCTACATGGACACTCAAAAAACACTCCAACACACCTGAAAAACTAATACATAAATCTAGAACATCATCTTCAATCCACTCCTCTGAATGAAGACCAGTCTCTGGCTCGACTAGTTGTTTTATTACAAGCAAAAAATCGAACTATGGCTAGGAGGTAAGCGTTCCCCGAAGCTTCACTTAGCATTTTGGCAACATTTCGTTATGATATGTTCAAAAGATGAAATGAGAGTCCCAACACTCATATTTATAGACTCTGGAAGCTCAAATTCAAACTCAAATGGCGCCCAAACTCCATTAAATTCA
Source organism: Cryptomeria japonica (assembly GCF_030272615.1). Taxonomy (NCBI): domain Eukaryota; kingdom Viridiplantae; phylum Streptophyta; class Pinopsida; order Cupressales; family Cupressaceae; genus Cryptomeria; species Cryptomeria japonica. The sequence goes on from NC_081407.1 coordinate 533,106,949, forward strand.
TTTCATGTCCCCTTCTAGACTTGGCATCCAACTTCACGTCTCTTAAGCGTACTTTTTTAATTGTCACAAGGTTATAGAATATTTACATTATAAAGCATGAATAATATTGATTCTTGGCGCAACCTAACTTAGGGAAAATTGAGACTTAGGATAAAATAATATTTCCTCCCTTCCTAAGTTGTCCATCCATAAAATAATCAAATATTAAAATCTCACGCCTAAGGTATCAATATATTAAAAATATCTTCTTCTCAATTATTGATTATTGCCAAACTGAGTCGGGAGCTGAAGTACTAGAAATCACCAAAATTGAACTGAGTTGGAGCACTGAACTAAACTGCTAAAAATAGCACTATTGGATATAGTACTTACTAAAAATAGTAAGTCCTGAAAACATCTCCAAAAAGATTGCTCTTCGAACCCTATGGATGAACTCTGAAAACCCAGAAAAACCCAAAAATTCTGACAACTGCCACCAACTTACTAAAAATGGTAAGTTCCAAAAAATAATTTGAACTGAATGCATGTCACACCCCTACGAAGCTCTCAAAAAACCCAGAAGGAATCCATAGTCTGAATTGTAAAATTCCAATTAGTCAATAATCAAACAGCTCCCGCAAACCTCCATAAAAGTTGGAAACCCTGATTTCTGCTTCCAGTTAACCTACGGGTCTCCGAAATAGGCTAATGGCCAACTGAACTTCTCACCACTGAGAAGGGAACATTACAATCCACTAGTGAATGAATAGATTTCTCTTCCGGCAATGGATTCTAAAATTTCTCTTGTATATGGCATAGGAAATGGTTCATGTATACATGCTTGATTTAGTTCCCGAAAGTTGACACATACCCATATCTCTCCTTTCTTTGTTTTGTATTACCATCAAACTTATCCATACTTAATCATCTACCAATTTGATCATATCAGTTGGTTACATTTTATCGAACTCTATCTTTACCCTTTTCTTCATGTTACGGTTTAGTCTATAAGCTCTCTTCTGAACTGGTTTTACTCCTTCCTTTAGTTGGATTTTCAAGATCTTGACTTCTTCTTTGATTCCCTTCATTTCGGTGAATGTCTCAAGAAAAAGTTCTTCATATTCTGTTAGGAGCTCAATTATGGTTCCAACAACCAATTCATCGTAGTACTCTCCAATTTTCGCCATCTTTGTGTTAATGCATTAGTAGCTTCTGCAAGATAAGACTCTCCTAACTCATTAATCTCCTCTATTCTGTTATTGGCTTACTCATCTATGCTATTAGATTATCTGATTCATGCTTTATGTTTATCAGACTATAACATTGATCATAATTATGATATTGACATTGGATAAAGATGGATTAGATCGACGACTTGCTTAACATAGTTAAGCGTCGATCTAAATGCTATCGGACTAGTAACCCGATAGCATATTAATGTCGATTCATTTATGAATCGGCATTAATATACTACTATCGGGGTATTAATCAGATAGCATATGAAATGCAATTAGTTATCGGGCTTGTTTACTTTGACACCGATTCACTATCGGGTGTGTTTATCGATCTGTTATCATTTTGTTGTGACCATTTCACACATCGCCCCATTAGAATGGGGACCCCCTCTTTTCGCTTTTGTTTTGCCTGTTCTTCTCTTTGCTTTTAGGGTTTTGAGTGAGTGAGTGGTCTGTCTGGGCTAGGACTAAACCTTAGGGGTTTCTTTTGGATGTTTTTCAAGCTGAGTCCAGTCAAATTTTGAAAGTTATTGGGCATCCTTCCGAGGGTTGAGACTATTGAAGTAAGGTGTGCCTGTCAAGAAGGTCAGATAGGTCTCAGGTTAGGTCTAGTCAGGATTTTTTGGGGTAAAATCCAAATTTGTCTAAGTGTTAGCATTTTGAAGATGAAATTGTGTGTTCTTGCCTAGGTAAATTTTGATCATTTTTTGGAGGCAAGATGATGCTTGATACACAAAGTTCGCTCCTGTCCTTCACTGGAGGCCCAAGGCGAATTTCATTCTAAGTGCAATTTCTTATTTTGCGAGGGCTTGCTAACTGATTCCTGGCCTTGAAGATGACCTAACTCTACCTTGTGAAATGATTGGAGATCTTAAATTTTGAATGGATTAGCCAGAAAGGACAAAAGCGCTCCTGTCCCTCACCCAGGGACCAGGGCGAAAATGTTATTTAATGCATATTTGTCACTGACTTTTCTATTTTGTTTTGTGCAGGGTCTCCCGGAGTGATGATCGAACGTGACTGGGTACTTTTGAAGATTTTGAAGGCACAAAAATGGTGAATTTTGAAGGTTAAAGGAAAAAGGTGCTCCTGTCCCTCTCCAAGGGACCAGGGCGAAATTTTGAATTCCCTCATCTTGCAGTGAAAATAGGCCAAGTGTTGGATATGAATGGAAAACAAGTGATTTTCTCCACCCACCTGAAGAGGTTTTAGCTTGGAAAGGTGAAGGATTTTGTTTGAATCATCAAAAGTGCTCCTGTCCCTCACTCAAGGACCAGGGCGAAAGGACTTATCTGAGTCATTCCCGGCCTTGTTTGGTCAAATTGAAACATCAAAGGCATGGTGGACGGCAAAATAAACGTGATAGAGCATCCTGACTTGATTAAAAACAATGAAATGATGAAGTTTTTGCCTAGAAGGTCAAAAGCGCTCCTGTCCCTCTCCAAGGGACCCGAGCGATTTTCTCTATATGCACAATTTTAGACCTTTTTTGGACATTAACTCCTATTCGTAGCGTGAAGTAAGATGAAATCTTCCCTAGCAAAGGATTTCAAGATGAAAAGTGAGACAATTTGGCCTAGAAGGCAAAAAGTGCTCCTATCCCTCACTGAAGGACCAGAGCTTGATTTTCAAATTTGCACTATTTTTGCAAGATTAAGGTGATTTTACGATTTGAAGAGGTCAAGGGAGGCATGTTTTGTCCATTGAATATAATTTAAGTGGTCTACGAAGGAGTAAATCAACCCAAGTGACAATAGGCGCTCCTGTCCCTCACTGAAGGACCATGGCGTTTTTTCAAGTTTCTCCTCTTTGTTTGAGATTTTATGGCAAAACTTGACTTGGATGGGAAGGACGAATGATGTTTTATGCCTTAGGTGTGATTGAAGGTTTAAAAGACAAGGAAATATACCATGAAGTAAAAAGGCGCTCCTGTCCCTCTCCAAGGGTCCAGAGCGATTTTCCAAAAGTGTGAATTTCTTGCAAAGCCAAGGCAAGTGTTGTGATCGAAATGAATGGAAGAAGACATGATTGGCCCATTGAAGATAATTTGGAAAGCTAGCAAAGGACGGATAAGCTTGAAATTGCAAAAGTGCTCCTGTCCCTCTCCAAGGGACCAGGGCGAAAAACATGTTATCTAGCCTTTCTCGCCAATTTTGGACAAATTGCGGCCAAGGCGCAAGTTTGAAATGATGTTTAAAAAGCTTCGAGGTGGAATTGAGATGCAAGAGTTGCAAATTTTGATGACAATTGGCAAAAGCGCTCCTGTCCCTCTCCAAGGGACTAGGGCGAAATCTCCAAATATGCCCATTTACCTTGCATTTTGAAATGATATTTTTATTACCAAGGCTCAAGAAGGAGTGAAATGTGATATTCTACGCCTGGAGGGTAATTTGAAGATTAATGTGATCATGAATTTGCACAAGGACTCAAAAGTGCTCCTGTCCCTCACTGAAGGACCAAGGCGATTTTTATGAAATCAACAATTTCCCTCCGAGATTATGCTAAGGCAAGGTTGTGCGAGATGGGAAGGATCTTCTAAAGCATGGTGAACAAAGATTTGAATTCAAAATTTGAGAATCTTAGCCTAAAATACAAAAAGGGCTCCTGTCCTTCACTGGAGGACCAGGGCGAAAATCTTGGGAGAGCTCATTTTGCCTTTCAAGAACAATTTAAGCATGCATGGAACAAATGAAAGAGATCATTGCTTACTCCACAACGAGAATCAACAAATGAAAGGTGTGAAGGATTAAGACCAAAAATGAAAAGGCGCTCCTGTCCCTCACCCAAGGTCCAGGGCGAAAATGTCCTAAGGCACGTTCCTTCTAAAGATCAAGTGAATTAAACTCAAGACTCCAATCAAAAATGTCATTTTAAAATGCCTAGATGAAGTTTTGAACGTGAAAATGAGGAATGCAAGGCCTAGATTGAGAAAAGTGCTCCTGTCCCTCTCCAAGGGACCAGAGCGAAGTCATTGGCATTCATTATTTTTTGCCATATCCCAACATTAATATCCTCCAAATTGCATTATATGCCAAAATTGCCAACTTCAAAATATTTGAAAAAATTAATTAAATTGGCATTTAATAAAGGCGCATGGGCATTTAATAAATTAATTTTGAGCCTCAAAAAATCGATTTTTTATTATTAAGGCATTTAAAATTAATTTTTGTGAAATTAAAATTGAAAATGGAGTGCTTGAGGTATTATTTTTATCTATTTTATCAAGTCAGCCTCTCTTTTTTTGCAAATTTATTTATTTTTTGGCCTATTTTGCCAAGTCGGCCTATGGGGAGGTGAAGTGATGAGCGCCCTATATAATAGGGGTGTTTTGAGCAATGTTAATCAATCATTCGTCCATTACTTCAAGTGCGATTTGAGGAGCAAGAAGGAAGTGCGAAATCTGGTCTATTTGGAGCGAATTTGTCTTAAGTATTGAAGACTAAAGGAGGCGCATTTTGCTAAAGGAAGGACTTCGATCTACATTTTGCCTAGCCAAAGTTCACCTTATTTTTGCATCATTTTTTTAGAATTAATTCTCAAGGAGAGGTATGGCGAGATCATCCTAGTCCCATTATTGAAGTTTTGAATTTTGAACTTTAAGTTTTTGAAAATTGCGTAGTTAATTAGGAAATGATAACTCAAGATTTATCATGAAGTTTCCTAATTAATATCTTTTGTCTTCCTTTTGAATCTTCATTGCTACTCGCTTCAAAATATGTTACTCATTATGAAATGTTGTGTAGGTGTCAAGATGGCGACCCCAAAGGCAGGAGCATCTACTAGTCGTCCAGCCCTCATGAAGGAAGATCAAAGGAATGAAGAATTGGAGACTAAGATCGTGTCCAAGTGGAGCAACATTGGAGATACCAACTTGGGAAACTTCAGTGTCAAGAAGTTTCGAGAGGTCCCTTACATTGGAAAGCCATCACCTATCACAAAGAGAATAATTGAAAGCGGCATCATCAAGGCGGCCAGTTTCCCTCCAGCAGTCCAGTGCCATGAGCTGATGATCGAGTGTGCTCGCCATTATGACCCACAATCAAGATCGATCGTATCCAAGGAAGGGAACACTTTGGCATACCTTTCGGAGGAGGCTATAAGTGAAGCTCTCCATCTTCCAGAGCATAAAGATATGATTTACAAAAGCCTAGAAGGAGCCAGGTCGATGTATGAAGATGATCTAGACACTTGCTTGAGCATCATCAATAAGAATTGGTTACTCAAAAGTCGTCCTCGCCTGAGCAAGATTCCCAATACACCACATAGGATCGACTTCCAGGAGGAGTACAGAGATTTGATAACTTTGCTCAATCGAGTTACAGGGGCTCCTCAAGCCTTCTATTTTGAGAATTGGATGTTCTACTTCATCCAAGTGATAGTTCAAGGAAAAGGAACAATTCATCGGGCTAGAATTATTAGCCATTGCTTGGACGTGCAGTTGAGAAGACTAAAGCCTACCAAGTCATTTCACATGAGCTCATACGTCATATATGCCTTGATCAGGAGTTTCGAATATGCAAGACTACCTCACAGAGGAGTGATCGGAAGAGGACCCAAAGAAGTCAGAGTTTGTGACTCTTATGTTCATTTGCATCATCCACCTGGAAGTGACTACAAGTTAGTCAATGATACCTTCACGATGAACATCACTAGGATATTGCAAGGCGGGATTCACAATCGACTATCTCCGGATGCACAAGAACTTATAAAGAGGTATGGTGCTTGGTTCATCCAGTTTCAAAAGTTTACTTATATCAGAGTTCATGGGTGTCCTTCACCTCCCTACATGTTGCCGAGGTATCCGACAGACAGGATAGTGCTACTTGAGGTGACTAGGCAGTTGGCAGACTATGCGAAGGCATTCAGACACAGGCATAGAAATGGAGTTCCCGTGCCCATCATATTGGGGAATTCAGTTGAGGTATGTCCTAATGCTCTAGCCTTGGATGATGCAGAGAGGGAGTTGGCCTCATATTCATTCACGTTATTTGCCTTAAGAGAGAATTTTGATCATTATGGGTATATAGAAGAGACATATGGTAGGAAGTACAAGCACGAGTTTCAGGTAGAAGACTTTTGGATGAATCTCTCAAGTGATTTAGAAGTGAAAAGAAAGATGCATTCCAGATTACCTTTAGATTTCATCAGGAAATGCAAAGTTTACAGAGTGGCCGATCAAGCTCAGGACAGTGGCAGACATCTCCAGTCATCCTATGACAAAGAGGACAAGGCAGTGAAGATAGATTGGAACGAGCCTGAGATTTCGGACTTGAGAGCTTTGATGGCTCCAGTTTTGTCATGTACTCGCAGATGGGTGAATGTACAACATCAAAAGTTAAGAGAGCAGAACGTACCAATGACTTTTACTTTGGAGGAAAGGCCAGAGGAAGGAGGAGCGAGCACAAGTGAAGACAATTCTCATCCTAGAGGCGCGAAGAGGAAAGAAAGACCTGAGAAAAGGGAGCCCTCCAAGAAGAAGCAAGAGGCCAATCGAGATCGCTCATCAGGCACATCTTCTCGACATGAGAAAAGGACAAGTCAAGTTGAAGGACAAGAGATGACGATGCCTGAGGTGGATGAATCTATGGAGTCAATAGTACAGAATGATAAGCCTGAAAAAGGGAAGGCACCTCAGCATTCGTCAAGTCGATCTCCCCAAGTCAATGAGCTACATGTAGACAAGAGTGATGATGAAGTGGCATCTCCTCTCCGAGAAGACGAACCATTGCCTAAAGAAATACAAGTTAGAGAGACAAGATCCGCCATTCCAGATTGGTTGAAGGAGAGACTGACAAGGGTGATTGTAATCGAGGATGAAGATAATGTAATTGACTTAGAGAGCCTTGTAGGAAATTCTCAGGAAGTAACGGAGAAGAAGAAGGCCACCAAGATGTCCAAGATGATCAGAGATGAGACAGGGTCCAGGAAGTTGCAGATAGCTACACCAACAGTGGACAAGTATGAAGGTGAAATTCTCGCAGAAGAGTATGATGTAGAAACATTTGAGCTTGGTCCACTCACTGCTGAGCAGGCACTGGATGAGGCAACCGATTCATTTGAAGTACTTAAAGACAAGCTTAAGGAAGAAGAGGAAAAGAATAGAAAGCTTGAGAGAGAGAGAGGTGCTTGGAGAGGCTACTTTAGCCATCTCAATCAACCCTTGGGACGTCAGGATCCAGCAGTGTCTCCTGTGCAAGCACTTCCCCTTGAATCAGTTGGCGAGGCAGAGAGAGTCAAGAGCTTGGTTCAGCTTATGAGCTCTTGGATTGACAAATCCCACACAGTAGCCGTTGAATTTGCAACAAGAATGATGCAGACAATCCACCGAGCTATCCAGATCCTTGAGATCGTCCACAACCTAATGATAACAGTAGCCGCTTTCGCTCACACTAGAGATGTTATCATTCCTATTCTACAAGTAATCAGGCAAACACCAAGGAAGATCCTAGCACAAGAAAAGATAATGGATGGAGGAGCTCATAATTTACTTCAGTGGTCAACTCTACTTCAGATGAAGGAAGTTCTTTTCGAGGACATCAGCACCAAATGCAATCAAGTTGAAGGCGTCGTCCATCCAATTCAGGACAAGGTGTTTGAGGTGTTATGTACCATTCTTGGCAGGAGGATCGAAGTTGAGACAGATGTGGACCTTCAAGAGTTGGAAGAAAGGGTCAAGGTCATCATCTTTTGCAAAGATGAGAATGTCATCACGGATGAGCAATGGGATCTAATGTTCACTACTATGACTCCTGATTGAGAAGATCAAAGAACTCGAACCTGGATGGGATACGGCTCTTCTCAAGGCCTTTGATCAGGTTATCCACTTGGAGGAACGAATGAGGAATCTTCCCGAGATTCCTATTGCTGAGATTGAAGGAATTGTGTCCAGATTCATTGCATATGCTAAGAAAGAGCATTGGAAAGGGAATAAGGTTCTAGAAGAGAGGTTGTTGTAGATGATGTGGCACCTTAATTATCATTGGTCTATGTTTCCTAGATTTTTGTGCCAATTAAATATTTGGCTATGCATTTAATAATGTTCAACTAAAAGGGGAACTTTTTGTAACAAACCCTAATTAGGGTTTAGGTGTCAGAATCTCAGCCGTTGATCTTCTTTTGATCTGGGCCGTTCATTGTAATTGAGGATGCTATATATACCCTCACTCATTTTCATTTTGCAATTAGAAATTAGCAATTAGATATTAGAGAGAAGCAATTAGAAATTAGAAGATTAGAGCTTTTGGAGAGAAGAAAGTTATTTTGTAGCAAGATTGAGCATTGAAGAAAGAATTTCAAGCAATTGTTGTCCATTTTGGCTTTGAAATCAATAAAATATTGAAGTTATGGTGTTTTATTGCAATTCTTGTGGCTATTTTCATGGTTGTTTACTTTCTTGAATCATTCTCAGTCGAAGTAGCATTTTTAGTTTGAAGGACTAAGTGTTGGGCTTGATCTTTGGTGAGATTCACGTTCCAAACCACTAGCTTCTTACTGATTGTAAGGACGCCTTGTGTGGTCAACTGGAGATATTTGGATTGCTTGAACCTTCAATCACTATTGGACTATTGATATGTACCTTTATGGTAGTATTTATAATTCTCGATGATTTGAAAATCACTAATCACCTTAGAAGATCGCATCAATTCCAGTAGAGTTGTAATTCCTTGGCAATACTGAAATTGGTAGAATCTTACCAAGTCTAGCCTACATTGAGTCATTCGTAGGATTAGATTAGAATTCATCTCTTGCAAACCCTATCTTTTGATCTTTTTTGAGAACTTGTTAGTTTTAGGAAATTTATGTTCCTGCAATTCGAAAACGTAAGGCCCCTTGAAGAAACAACATTCACAACGACCACTGGTGCTTATCCACACGTAGAGATCCTACATCGAAGAACCTTGGAGTCATCCTGATTGATCCTTTTTCGCGACATCTTCAACAATCAGAGGCTTTATTCAAGAGAGGATAAGGTACCCTTGGGTATTTTATTCTGTGTTGGATAGTGTACAAAATATATGTCAACACATTTACAATGATACCGATTCATTATCGGGTATGTTTATAGATCTGTTATCATTTACAATGATACCGATTCAATATCGGGTATGTTTATAGATCTATTATCATTTACACTAGCACCGATTAGTTATCACCGAGTGGATCGGTTGATGTTTGTAAGAGTCACGACCAAGTGACATCTTGGTCGGACATGTCTAAAAGACATGTCCGCTCAAGGTGCCACTTGATCGTGACTACCTTACTATATATACATCATTCAAAAGAAAGGAGATGACATTGAAATCGATACATGTTCATCCTCCATACCTGCAGCAAACGAAAGGAAAATATTATTGTCATAGTCATAATACCAAAACTTTAAATACACCAGCAAACATATAACTTGTTTATTAAATTGGAAATTGCAATAACATTTACATGGTATCAGAGCCAAGTTGATCGAACTTGAGGCTATTCAATTTCGTGAAACAAATTTAAGAACAAGGTTATATACTACATCACATTTCTCCAATGGCCAGCGCTATCAGATTCGAAGACAGACTCGAAGGTGGCGATGATTCAGCCTGGAAATTCAGAATTCAAATGATCTTAAAGGAGAACAAAGTGGATTCATTTGTTCAAACTAAAAATGACCAACCTGAAAATGAACCTGACAAAACAACATGGATTGAGGGAAATGAAAAGGCATCTTGAAGCATCTTTTTAGCCCAAAGTGGTCTCTTCCTAGTTTCGAGATAATTTTCTTCTAAAGGTAAGCCTTGAACTTCATGCTCAGCATCTTCAGGGGTCTCCCTCTGAATCTCAGGGGTGGAATCCTCATCCAAGCTTGTAGGAGGATCTTGGTGTTCTAATTCATTAGAGCTTTTGGACCTCCTGAATGCTATGTCTTCCTCAAAGATGACATCCCTGCTTAGTTCAATTTGTCTTTGACTAGGTACGTATATTCTGTAGGCTTTAGAGGTTTCACTGTACCCAACAAATACTCCTTTCTTTCCAGAAGGTTCTAACTTTGACCTCTTTTCTTTGGGGACATGAATATAGACTGGACACCCAAAGATCCAAAAATGACTTATGTTAGGTTTGTTGCCAGTAAAGGCTTCTTTAGGGGTTTTATTGTCAAGAAGAGAATGAGGACATCTATTTTGAATGTACACAGTTGTCCTAGATGCTTCAGCCCAAAATGAGGTTTCTATATTTTGGTCAAACAACATAGCCCTAGCAGCTTCTACTATAGTCCTATTCTTTCTTTCAGCTACCCCTTTTTGTTGTGGGTTATAAGGTACAGTTAACTCCCTCTTAATCCCAGCATTTATACAATAATCTTTAAACATATCAGAAGTGTATCCCAACCCATTGTCTATTCTTAAGGTTATGATTTTCTTAACCATCATATTTTCTGCAAGAGCTTTGAATTCCTTAAATTTAGAAAGGATTTCTTCAGACTCTTTGTACCTCAGAAAATATATCCAGGTCTTCCTAGAATAATCATCTACAAATATTACATAATATAAAAATCCCCCTAATGAGGGTACAGACATGGGTCCACATAAATCAAAATGAACTAATTCTAATACATTTTTGGATTTACTATTGCTAGAATTAAAAGACCCTTTAGTATTCTTTCCCAAGGCACACCCTTTACAGGCTCCTTCAGATTTTTGACTTAGCTTGGGTAAGCCGATCACCATCTTCTCTATCTTAGGTAGGGCATGGAAATGAAGGTGCCCTAATCTTCTGTGCCAAAGTTCATTCGAATCTGGAGTCTCATGAACCAAGGCTAGAGGTGGAGTGGTGCAAAGTCTGTAGAGGCTCCCTTGTCTTACTCCAATGGTGTGGGCTTTCTTGATGGTGGAGTTCTTTGGCCAAGCAAGTACCTTTCCTTCCATAAAGGTTAATCTGTAACCCTTATCTTCAAGTGCTGAAACTGAGACAAGGTTTCTCTTTATACCAGGTACAAATAGAACTCCAGTCAGCTGTAGGGATATGCCTGACTTTAGGTTGATATTGCAGGTTCCTATTCCCATAACTGGATAATTTGAGTCATCACCAATTGTCACTTCTTCATTTGAACTTTCCACAAGTGTATCTAGGTGCTCACGAAATCCAGTGATGTGTCGAGATGCTCCGCTGTCAATCACCCATGTGTTGAAATTGGAGGTGACTTGACTAGAGAGGGCTGAGTAGAAGACTAGCTTCTTGGAATTACTCCCTTTCTTAATTTCTGCCATTGAAGCTTGTTGTTTGATCCTGTCTGGACACTTCATTGCATAGTGCCCATATTGGTCACATCTGAAACATTGTACTTCAAAAATGTCTCTCTTCTTCTTTGAAGACCTCTTCCCATTTGAGTTGTTGTCCCTCTTTCTCTTAAAGTTCTTCTTTCCTTTCTTGTGGGAATTAGAGTTTAGAACTTGAATGTCTTCATTACCATTGTTTTGTTTTATTCCTCTTGTGACAAGCCGAGATTCCTCTTGAATGCAATCGGTTTTCAATCTATCAAACTTAGGAAATTTAGAACGAGCACTGATTCCTTGAATGAACGATTCCCATGAGGTAGGAAGTCCATTTAGGGCCATCATAGCAAGTTCTTTGTTGTCTACTAGATGTCCAATAGTGGATAGTTGATCCCTAAGCTCAGTGATCCTCAAGAAATAGGATGTAACTATTTCTCCTTTATTCATCTTTATATGGTGTAGTTGATTCTTTAGGGGGAGAGACCTGCTAGTGTTGTTGATTTCATAAATGTCAGCTAGTGCTTTGAACATCTGAAAGGTCGTCTCATATTTAGAAATAACTGGTACAATGTGGTCTCTTACTGAATCCACAATTATCTTAAGGGCCTTCTCACTGTCCTTGCTCCACTGAATTTTCTCTGTATCATCAGAGGGTTTAGGAATTTCACTTTTGACATGGGAGTCAATTTTATTTTCTTTCAAAACAAGCATGATCCTGAATTTCCAAGATACAAAATTTGATGCTCCATCTAATCTATCTTCAAACCTAACTCTGGTTGCCATTAGGATTATGGGAATGTGATCTTAGTAAGAGCCTGGTGAAAGTTTATGAGATCATTACAGAATTTTAATATGATCTTCCTTAACTTCGCTCTGATACCATGTTACGTTCTTTCAAAATTCTATGATCAAAATAGAAGAGATGGAGATATGATATGAAAGTTGTATTTTATCTGCTATAGCGTGTTTTAAAGATGCACCACACTTATCAATTTCGGTGTGTACATCCTCCTCAATGTAAGCATGCTATATAAGTGGATGAGGGGTTACGTAGTGAAGAGATATGTCTTCCCACGTGGGAAGACACATCTCTTCCCTACGTACCTCTCACCACAGTATATAAACTAGTCAACGTTTACTTACCCGATCGGAAGGAGTGCGACTTGTTTGAGAATCACTTTACCACCCGATACCATGAACGGTGTAACCGTTGGTCAAATGCGATAAGTTAACTTTGGTTTTATTTATCATTAGTTAACGTTAACATATTAGTATATGTAATCAAATTAATATATATATATATATATATATATCGGAACCATGAAATAGTACGACCGACGTTACAAAATTAACAGATATTGCATTGTAATTTGTTGTAATGATCTGTATAACGATCTGTGATGATCTCTTATGATTTGAATTGTAAATTCATGATGTAATTAGGGTTTTGTGGCCGACCTAGTTGAGATAGCTATTTAGGATGACACAATTGATATTTATTGTGTCGGTGGTCTTAGAGAATGTGTTAAGTCGTCCAAGTGAAGTGTGAGATCTGCCTGAGAGTTGCAAAGTGTTGTGTATAACTGGATCTAATCAAGCAAGCAGAGAAGTGCAAGTAACAGATCATTTTCTTACTGTTGTTCCCTAACAGTTGCAGTAGGTTAAATCCCTTAACCGGGTAGGTCCTAACAGGCCTTAAACATTTAAGTCCCCTAACAGGGCAGCTCTCAAAAGAGTGTTAAATCCTCTCACGAGGTTGATCCTAACAGATCATCAAGCTCCTAACCGGGCTGCAAGGCAAATCCCCTAACAAGGTCTTCTCCTAACCATGCGTATTATAAGATCCTAACAAGGCGTACTTCAAAAGAGTACAAATATTTGTGGGTGCCAACTCCCACCGTGGTTTTTCCCTATTTGGGTTTCCACGTCAAAACTTATGGTGTTCATGTGTGGAATGTTTTTCATGTGATGTTCTTGTTTATGTTTCATTTCATGCATTATTTCTGAGACACCGTTATGATGTTTTATCAGAAGTTTATCAGAGGTTACCGGTACTGATAAGGACTTGTTTGAGAAAGTATTTGATCTGATTGATAAGGTTAATGAGTTGGTATATGATCAAGTTTATATGATTGCTTTGGTGGTGAAAGTATTGATAGTTGTGGTAAATGATTTGATTAATGTGTTAAGCAAATCTGATAAAGAGGTTATTAGATCTGATTAAAGAAGTTGAGACATTTGTTAAATGGTTTCAGATCTGAGATAAGTTTTTGAGTTTAAGTTTCAATTGGTCTTAATACTGATTCACCCCCCCTCTTAGTATTAACTAGATCCTCATAGGATTAACAGGCACCAACCTGGAGACCAACACTAGCTATACTACAAGAGGGTCTAAAAATGGGGACATTACAAATTTTAGCCACATGTTGGAGATGTAGATTTCTAGGACTTAGAATTTCTTCATGTATTCTTCCACTGCCAAGATTTTTCTAGAGTAAGTGCATGAGATGGACATGGTACAATTCATCTCAATTTCAATCTTCTCTAAGTTAATTCATCGATGAACTAGTTATAAAGCACCTTCTATGGCTTCAAGTGATCCATCTATTTCCTAAGGTATAGGTTGTCCATCCAAGTGTCATAAAACAACCCTCTCCATGGGAACATAAATGTGCAATGCCTTGAAGGATCAAGGTTCTCCCAAGGATTGAGATCCAACACATTTAACTAAAAATGTGTGTTTATGTAGATCAAGGATGTTGGCTGTAGATCCTTTTCCATGTTTCCCTGCAATTCATCTCCCTTCTGATTTTTATAGAGAATTCTCCAGAAAATGCCTTCGGCTCTTACTTGGTCACAAACATCAACTAGTTTCTTGGATAAACAGGCCTTGGCAATTTTGCAGTGATGAGAAAACTTAGTCACTCTGAGAGCACTTGCATTCATAAAAAAAAATGGAAAAGAATCTGCAAAATCTAACAACAAGATAAATGTTGAACTATAAAGATTGGTGCACTTAAACCCAATATGCTTTTTCAGATGAAAATCCAGTTGAAAAGACATCTGAGGTCACTAACAACAAATGTTCAAGTATAACTTAACAAATAGTGTCCCCACTAAACTAATACATAGACCATGGGCTTTTTCATATTTATACCGTGGTAAGAAACCCTAATTAAATTATGACCTAATCCACTACTAATCTAAACTCATAATAACATAATATTGTCCTCGCTACACTAATACACAACAATTGAACTTCTGTTCTTTTGTTTTCTCCTCTTTACAGATATAAAATGCCCTTGATTAGAATCATTTGGTCCTCCTCCATCATTTAGACCAACAATCTTGCAAATATTCAAAATGTAAGGCTAACACATTTGACATTTTGATAGCTAACCTTCTCGGAATAGAATGATGTGACAGAAAATCTATGATCATCATCAAAGTTTCTCATAGAAAAGGACTGCTCTGACTTGCTTGCCTTTATCTAAAATGTCTGGATTCTGAAATATATTGCACTTGAATATGCTTCCTTTGTTTGCATAATTAATTTAAAAAAATTGTCATCAAAGCCCTCACCATCTATAGACTAGAATTGTGATGCAATACTTTAGGACATTTTGAATCCAAATGCCCAATTTCTTGCACTGCCCAGTGGCATTTTGAAGACAAACACCCTTACTTGGAGAAAAATTTGCTTCTAAAAGCAATTGCTCTAATAAGGAATCCTCTATGCCCATGTAGAGCACCTCTATTTCAGATTCAATTCATCTGGAAAAGAATGATGGAAATCGATCTGCACATAAATCCTCTCACATGTCATCCCACTCACTCATATTTGAATTTGCAGAGGTTTTTATTGTTAAACTTTAAATTCAAAGAGTTCTCCAAAATCTTCTCGAATACATCTGGAGTTTATAATCCCCTCTTGCTCTAAAAAGGAGACCTTCCCCATCTTATATATCAATCTACTTTATCTATATCAACATAATTACTATTCTGAAAAGAGAAAGAAAAATTGTTCCAATTTTTTTCTACAGGTGCAATCAATTTCGTTTAAATGTTTTGGTGTGGGTGTGCTTGTTGTGGGTGCAACTGCAAATATTCTACAACATAGCCACATTTCCTCATTTTACACTCATATTCAGGAAATTTTGCCAAATAGTTTAGGGCATTCTGAGTGTCAAGTATTGGATTCTAATAAACCTGTATCTCTAAGATTGTCTCTAGGTCTCCAGGCTGTGGAATTGTCAACCAAAATCTGATAATTTCATCTTCAAGTGTCGAGCACCAAATTATATGGAGTTTGTGTCCTTTATATTGTACTAAAAATAGAGGAAATTTAAAAGTGGCAATTTACATATCTGTCGTCACTGCATGCAAAATAATTATGATTAAAAAAGATTGCCTTGTCATTTAAACAGCTGAAACAATGAAATTTCCTGATTGACAAAGGAAATTCCTCATCACACGTAAAACAGATCCTTGGTCAGATGTATAAATGCAAATAAAAATTTCATGGTTTCCAGGCTGTGTGATTGTCAAGATTTTGGATCTGGTAATTCCATCTTAATTGTCAAGCACAGAAATCTGCAGAATCTGTGTCATTAAATTATGCTCAACTTAAAGTTATAAGCATATTGCAAATTTGTTGTCAATGTAGGCAAAGTAAAAATGATAAAACAAGATTGCCATGTCAATTAAACAAGTGCAACAATGAAGTGACCTGATTGACAAAGGGAATTCCTTATCACATACAAGAAGAACCTTGTTCAGATAGTATAAATGCAAATGAAATTCTTTGGTTTTAAGATTTCCAGGCTGTAGGATTGTCAGCCAAAATCTGATGATTCCATCTTGAGTCTGAAGCACTAAATTCTATGTAATTTGTACTCTTTAAGAATGAATGCAAAATAAATATCAGTAAACAAGATTCCATTGTCAGTTAAACAACTGCAACAATGAAGTTGTTAGGTCCCGGAGACAATT
Organism: Cryptomeria japonica; assembly: GCF_030272615.1. NCBI lineage: Eukaryota > Viridiplantae > Streptophyta > Pinopsida > Cupressales > Cupressaceae > Cryptomeria > Cryptomeria japonica. The sequence continues at coordinate 533,123,408 of NC_081407.1, forward strand.
GAGAGGGGGGGGTGAATCAGTTGTCAAATAAATTTAAACCAAAACAACTTAACCAACTTAATGGGTAATACCGGTAAACCAGTTCAATATGTCGGTAGACAGATTTAACAGTTAATTGCTATACCGGTAAGGATTAGTGCATGAAACATAAAGACAAAGTCATCCACAACACATAACACCAATATTTGTACGTGGAAACCCTGTAAGGGGAAAACCACGGTGGGAAACCTTACCCACAATCAGATGATACTACTATAGATAGTAAGTGTACATAAATGGGGTCTGCACATGCAGAAAGGCCAAGCGCCTAGAGCTCACTGCTCAATCACAAAATGGGAGTCACACTGACTACAGTTGGATGGTTAAATCCAATAAGAATGTACTGCACAAAATAGCATCTTCATATGCTGGATTCAGTACCGATGTAGTTCTGATTGTCTTCACAAAAACCCTCCTTCAATCTTCAAATGATGTCTGCGTGTATAGCTCTGCTTATTCTTGCATATACCTTCACACAATCCTTTTTCGCATTCCACACTTGATCTTACAAATAAGATCTTACATTTATATCATAACCTAAGACCAATTTTAGTAGGTCGGCTCTACAAGATATTTACAATAAAAGCATTTTACAAACAAAACAATATCCGATGCAATAACCAAATGAACATGTCAGCTTAATGCATTTACAACAATAATTAATCATCTCCAAAGCGTGCCATGCTGATCTGGAAAAGATAAACCTGCCGGTGTATACCCTGGACCTATTTGCCAGTAATAGCAAATATGCAAATGTGAATATAACAATAACCAATTCTCCAAAACAAGATGTTAAAACGATGTTTTCGACATTACCAAGTGTTTTCCACGTCATTCCAAGTGCCGGTGATCATTATATCCTGCCGGTGTACCATATACCGGTGACTGTGCAAAAGTTACTTTCTTGCCGGTGAATGTTGTTGGATCTCCAAAGTGCTAGAGTTTTAGTAGGTGTTGACATCAATGACAAAACCATACCAAAATACCAACAGAAGTGTCCTAATTGACAAAGGGAAATCCTCATCACAAGCAAAAAGAACCTTGGTCAGATAAAATAAATGCAAAAGAAATTTTCATGATTTTTAGATTTCCTTGTTGTGAGATTGTCAGCCAAAATCTGATGATTCCATCTGAAAGTATCAAGCACCAAGTTGTAATAAAGACCTCTACATTTTTTTATAGAAAAATATTTACCATTCTCTGATCACCAAGGTCTTGTGAGGGTGAGGTGAGAGCATATGATGTGTAAATATTATTATTCAACACTTATGATCGCTCATATCCCCTGAGTGCAAGGTGAGAGCATACAATTGATGAATGATGGTTTTAATATATATTTTTCCAATTATAAAATACCCAAAAAGATCTAACAATCTTGTGCATAAATATGATTAAAATAGTAAAGCTTCAAATGAATTTACATACAATTTTGAACAAGCTTCCTCCATACCATATATTTTTGCTTCAAATGATTATAAGGATTTTCTTCCCAATATGTTGAAGCTTTAGAAATTACAAATTTACTGCAATTACAAATGTAAATTAAAAATATCCAAAATGAATGTTGAAATCCTCCAAACTTGAAGTGCAGATGCAACTTTCTCATGAAGTTGCCTTCAGAAATTCAAAGAGTTTGTATCCTCCAAAAGACCAATGGGGGTTCATCCACTGATCTTTAGAACCCAAGGGTTTTCATCCTCAGATTCAATAATTAAACATAAGGCTAATTTTTTATAGAGTTTTGTTTTGAGAAGGATAGATGGTCCAATATGAAGAAATAGCTTGACTTTATAGCCACTATAGGGCCCAAAGAAAGGGCACAAATTCCTATGCCACACTTGCCTAAAACTAGAGAAAAAGAAATTTGCTATATTCTTCCCTCATAATATGGCCCATAAAAATTGTCATAGTTCCTTCGACTAGTTTTGGCCAATCAAAGATACCTCCCTTACATCCACTTACAATTGTCATAAACAATCTCCTCCATAAAGTCAATTTATAGCTCTTAATTAAATGACAATTCGTCATGAATGCCAATAATAACCATACAATAAAGAATTTCCATAATTCATGAAAAGCTTAAGCCAGGTGTCTTGGGGTTTCATAACTCCATCTTAATGGAAATCCCACACCCCACATTGAGAATTCCACCAATAAATAATATTAAATTATTTACTTTTCCCAGTTTGCTGAATTTGCTTAGGAAATTAATAGTTAATGAATTTATTAAAAAGAGACATTGCAAGTCCACCTTTGTTTTGGATGTTCCAAGATCATTGGTCCCTCCCAAGTAGCATCTTCTATAGATGGGTTCCTGCAACGAACAAGGTACTTCATAATGATTTTGTTCCTCAATTTTTTCACCCCAGTATCAATGATAGCATTTGGCACCAATATGAGTTTCCCCTCATCATCCAAGGGTGGCAAATTCATTCAAGGTGTAATAAGTTGTCCAAGTGTCCTTTTGAGTCAAGGCACAAAGAAAACATTGTAGATCCTGCAATTATCTAGCAATTTCAACTCATAAGCAACTTCACCAACTCTTCTCAAAATCTTCTAAGGCCCATAAAAGCAAGGTTTGAACTTGTCGGCTCCACTTTGTTTAATGGAAGTTTCTCTATAAGGCTACAATAGTAGAAAGGCCATATCCCCAACCTAAAATGATCTCAATGTTGTGTTGATCAGCATAAAAAATTTGTTGATTCTGAGTCTTTTGCAAATGATCTCTAAGTGATCTTAGAATATCTTGATTATACTTCAACAAGTCACTGGTTGCAGGTAAACTATTGCTTTTGAACACCAGATAAATGTAAGTCAATGCATCCAAATCATATAATACCACAAATAGAGTCATCTTGATTCACATGTGATGGGTAGTATTGTAGCAATACTCTCCTAGAAGCAACTGCTTGACCCATGCTAACTACTAATATTCGACATAGTTTTTCAAATATTCCCAAACCCACTTATTCATTATTTCTGTTTGTCCATCTGTTTGAGCGTGATAACTGGTGCTAAGCGTGAGTTCTGTACTAGTCAAATGAAACAATTCCTACCAAAAAGAAATGAGGAACCTACTAGCTCTATCACTACTAATATTCTTAGGTAGCCCGTGTAGCCTAAACATTTCTCTAAAAAATAAATCTGCCATTTGATGTGTTCTGAATTCTATAGGGATAGCAAAAAATGTGCATGCTTATTTAGCCTATCCACAACAAAATATATGCAATTATCACAGTTTAACTTGGAGGGGCTTATGATGAAATCCATGGACACACTTTCTCGCTTCTAATAAAAAATAAGCAATGATTGTAGCAAACCCACTAAAAAGACATCTTTTGCTTTATTCTAGTAGTCAACTCTGCACTCCCCGACATGCGAGTGGACATCCTCCTAAGGCCCTTTCATGAGAAGCTTTCTCTTATCTGTCTACAAGTCTTGTAGAATTTTGGGTGTGTTGCTATTGGTGCATCATGTAAAGCTCTCAAAATCTTCTTCTTCATTTTTTATTCTAGATTATGAAGATTCTATTTTGGTATAGAATAAAAATATCTGCTACTGAAAATCCATCACCTTCCATGCTCCCATTCAAGATGTTAATAGCAAATATATTCTTAACATATTCTACCATAATAGAGACAAAAAATTACGTAGTAGAAAGTAGCCATTCTAGAGAGAACATTACCAACTACATTCTTTTTACATTTCACATACTCTATATCAAAATCATAAGTTTGAAGCTTACTCGCCTACTTTTGTTAGCCAAGCAACAACTTCAAATTGTTGTGAATCTTGTGATCATTCTTAACCACAAACCTTCCACAAAATAAATATTGTCGAAATTTGGTCGAAAGCATGCATGATGACAACAATATATTTGTCATAAATGGAGAATCTTTTTTCTGATTTTTTTAATTTTATGCTCTCAAATGCTATGGGTGTCCCTACCACACTAAAACTACTACAATTCCCTCTTGTGAAACATCACATTCTATAACAAATGGCTATAAGAAATCTAGAATAGTAGTCATAAACTCATTACCTCTTTGAGCTTCTCAAAGGCTTCCTAAGCAATGTCACTCCATGAAAAAGCTCCCTTTTCAGTCATATAATGTTGTAGGAGGCCAATCCAAGATGCCTTGGTTCTCTTGTCAATCCACCTAGACACCTCAAGCATTAATGACATGGCCCAAATACAAAACCTTTGTAACCTCAAACTTGCAATTCGATTCCTTTGCAAAGAGAGTGTGTTGCTTTAATATTCCAAGAACTATATCTAAATGTTTCAAGTATTCTTCTCAGGTTTTGTTGTAAATCTACATGTCATCAAAGAAAACCAAAACGTATTTTCTTAATTGATTACTGAAAACCTGATTCATACATGACCAAAAAGTGGTTGAATCATCTGCCAAGCCAGAAGGCATAAACAAGAACGTAAAGTGTCCAAAATGACATCTAAACGCTGTCTTATGTGCATCCTCATCTAGCTCGCAGATCTAGTGGTATCCCAATCTTAAATCAATCTTTCAAAAATATAATCTCATCGACCTTGAGAATCAAATATTTGTTCTTGATGGTCTTTTTGTCTAGAGCTCTGTCGTTTATACATGTACTTTTGATGGCCGGCCACATAGATTAAGAGTGGAATGTAGATTTCTCACTCAGTTTGGTATTTTTATGCTAGGTATAGCTTAGACTTTTTATTCTCAGTCTCTCTGTCTACTCGGACAGTTTAAAAAAGCTCAAATTTTTATGGTAAAAACTAAAAATTATAGAAAATTTGTTAATCAATATTCAACCAATCGTATAATCTGAAATAATTTGTACCTATTTCTACACTACTAATATATATTAAATAGGTATACTCAAAAGACTAGAGAATGTAGCAATATAGCTATGCCAAGCAGGTGAAGCAAGTAGTTTGTGGGTCTCTTAATTTTATTAATATATACTTTATGTTCCTTGTCGTGGATTATAGATGAATGGTGAAGAGATAGAAAAGAGAGTAGAGAGGAATAAATACATGAATTGTGAGGGAAGGGGAGAAAATGAAAAAGCGGAGGCGGGGAGGAGCGGCGCAGGGGCCAGAGCAGAGAGCCATTGTCTTTGCAACCACGTCGACCACCTCCTCTGGCATATTTGCCCTCCGTAGTACACCCAACAGAAAACCCATGACTGCCTTAGGCCCCACAGTTGTTGCTATTTTCATAATCCTCTTTTCTGCCAATCTCCATCTTTCATCCTCCGTACAAAATTCAGATGAGCCTGCAATCTGCACTAGTGTACCCATCAACCTCTCAATCTCCTCCATTTCCCTGTATAGTTATGACGGATGAAATCAATTAGTTCCAACGGAATTGAACTTATATACTTGCCTTTCAACTTTGTCATTTTTATTCTTATTCACCCACCACCTGAATTTTTAATCTTATTTATCCACCATCCGCAATCTCAAATCTCAACCAGCTTGTTTCATAAAATCGCATCCTGACATCGTATGACTTTTCGCCTTGGCCCACTTGATATACAAACCTCTTTTATTATTCGCTCGTTTGGAATAGCACGTAACCCTCCTCTCCGAAATGCTTCCTCAAATAGGTTTCTCATTGACGAAAGTTTCATATTCTAAATTCTGCCCTTCTTTTGTCGTTGGCCAAGAGAGAATGAGATAATGACAGAACGAATAAACACAATGATCTGAGACATCCATTATAGTAAAATAGTCCACATGATCTAAAAAGCAAATAGTCCAAGGGAACCCAAATTGAATCGTAGGGACCCAGATTGTAGTGTAATGGTAATTTTATTTGTTTTCAAAAGCAATGGCTATGTCCCTCATCGGCAAAATCAGAGTCGAATCTATGACTCGGGTTCCCTAAGACGACAATAGAGAACAAGTGAATCAGAGTCGAATCTATGACTCGAGTTACAAGGCGACAATGGAGAACAAGTGAATCAGAGTGTAAATTTTATTTCGTTGCGAGTTGCGACAATAGAGAACAAGTGAGGTGAGAGTGTAAATTTTATTTCGTTTTTATTCAATTTATGGACTTATGGCCATTTTTAATTATTTGGAACTATGAAATGGAACAAGCTAATCTCCACATAAAATGGCACTGAAAAAAAATTAAAAAATTCTGCAGATAAGCAAAACACGATGATTTTTTGTGCAATTTTTTGCATTTTTACAGCAATGGGGATGAAGATCATGAAGATTTCATGCTGAAAATTTCGTCCAAATCCGTTGTGTTTTGCACATTTTGAAAATCGTATGGAATGCCATTTTATGTGGAGATTAGTCGCTTCCCTATGAAATTGCCTACCCACCCATGGCACTCAATCAGCTTTGAATATGTTTCATTTTTACACTATTTTATGTTTGATTTTTAAGTATATCTCATTTTGGACATCAATGTGTCATGCTCTTTCTTTCTAGATAGGATATGTATTACATTCAAATTTTGTTTTCGTCCCTAAATACTTGTCCTTTCACACAACCCAAACTCGAGCTTGCCTTTGATGGGTAAAAATAGCCATAATACTTATAAAAAGAAAAAAATTAAAAGAAAGGGAAAGAAGATCTATTAGCCATTAAGATGGAGCATTAACAAATCTAAATACACACACATCAATAAAACCCTAGGCACGTACAAAATCGACAAAACTGACAAAACTTTCAATAGAGCTTTGTGTGGGACATTTATTTCTACACTCAAAACTCTTTCCAAATGCACATATGTTAACACACCCAAAGCTTCACTAAAGAGTTGAACCAATGTTCATTAGGATTTGACTAATGTGTACCCTAAAAAAAATGTTTTGATCACTGCCTTTCCCTTTTAGTTACAAGTCAAGACTTAGCTCCAAAAATTGCAAGTAGAAATCAGAGCGTAACAGATGACACAACCTTTAATACACAAAGTAGATAGTACTATGCCTATATGAACATGGTTGTGTAGTGTGCACACTCCTGCCCCACACATAAACTATCACAAAATAGAGTTTGGAAATCAAAATATTACAACACCCAAACCTCATGTCTTCTTAATTATCTTTTGACTTTTGCAACCTTCGAGTTAAACATGTGTTCTCTCTCCAAACCTCATTTCTATCTCTAATTTTCAATGGGCATAAATAACCTATCCACTATTTGCTTATTTGACTAAAATATACATTTAACAATTTGTTTAATATTTTACAATACATTTCAAATGAGTAAACATACTAGAAATTAAAAGTAAACTCTAACATCAAAGAAAACTTATTTTCAATTTTATTTTGTAGAAGTTGGCATTCCTACATTAAAACTGAAACTTTCTTACTTAACAAAATCACACAAAAATAACCCAACAAAATCTTCAAGTGCTAATATAAACCCCACTCAAAGGGATTACAATATACTAAAATTACCAATGTGTTCTCCTTTAACATCTACCTTTCTATCTTTCACACAACACCCAAACAAATACAACCTCATCTTCTAACCTCCTCCCCTTTCATGTGTCTCGCATTTAAACTAGTGCTTCCCTCTTCCATTTCCATTTCTTCATCCTCAATACACATATAAAAACCTTATTTGTGTATGTACGCCAGTAGAGATATCATTCATTTTGTAAATACAATCTAAGCTTCTCATCTTTTACACTTTTCATATCTATAATATCTTAGCACCTATGTCACTATACACATAGTTTTATCTTTCCTCTCCTTCCTTATCCTTTTAATATCCAACTCGTCCTTATACTTTTTGTATTCCTTCATCTCAAAAATTATCTTCTTCCATTTACTTTAGTTGGGGATTAATATCCTTTATTACTTATCTCTACACTTCTTTGACTTTAAATTTTCCCTAAATTCAACCCTTTCCTATATTTTTCTAACTTCTAAACACTAAGATTTGCTTCTTATTTCCTACATTTAATATTTCATTCCAACACCACATTGCCCCTTCCCACATGCATCTTATTCCTTCTCTTCCTTCTACACGGCTTCTACCATTCCATTAGGGATATAGATAACTAGTAGAGCCTCCATTAGAGATATATGTGGAACATCCAATGTTGCACTCACCATTCTTCCCAAAGAACATAGACTTACACACCCAAAAGCTCATCTACAAAATCAATGAACTAGTCCCAAGATCTAATTGAGGCACTGTTGGTATTTTGGTATGGTTTTGTCATTGATGTCAACACCTACTGAAACACTAGCACTTTGGAGATCCAGCAACATTCACCGGCAAGCAAGTAACTATTGCATAGTTACTGGTATATGGTTCACCGGCAGGATATAATGTTCACCGGCACTTGGAATGATATGGAAGACACTTGGTAATGTCGAAGACATCGTGTGGACACTTTGTTTTGAATAATTAATCATTGGTATATTCATATTTGCATATTTGCTTTTACCGACAAATAGGTCCAGGGTTATCTAGGGTTACACCGGCAGGTTTATCTTTTCCAGATCAGCATGGCATGCTATGGAGATAATTTATTATTGTTGTAAATGCATTAAGCCGACATGTTCAATCGGTTATTGCATCGGATATTATATTGTTTGTAAAATGTTTTTATTGTAATATCTTGTAGAGCCGACCTACTAAAATTAGTCTTAGGGTATGGTATAAATGTAAGATCTTATTTGTAAGATCGAATGTGGTAATGCGAAGAAGATTGTGAGAAGGTATATGCGAGATTAAGCAGAGGTATACACGAAGACATCATTTGAAGGTGAAACTAGGTTTTTGTAGAAGCATATCAACATTACACCGGTACTGAATCTAGCATATGAAGATGTTATTTTGTACAGTACATTCTTATTGGATTTAACCATCCAACTGTAGTCAGTGTGACTCCCATTTTGTGATTGAGCAGTGAGCTCTAGGTTGTTGGCCTTTCTGCATGTGCAAACCCCATTTATGTACACTTACTATCTGCAATAGTATCATCTGATTGTGGGTAAGGTTTCCCACCGTGGTTTTTCCCCTTACAGGGTTTCCACATACAAATATTGGTGTTATGTGTTATGGATGACTTTATGTTTATGTTTCATGCATTAATCTTTACCGGTATAGCAATTTACTGTTAACACTATTTACCAGCATACTTAACTGGTTTACCGGCATTAAGCATTAAGTTGGTTAAATGGTTTTTGGTTTGAATTTATCAGACAATTGGTTCACCCCCCCCCCCCTGTCAGCTGTCTCCGGGACCTAACAATTGGTATCAGAGCCTAGTCCTCTTTTGCAGAAGTTTAACAACTTGAGGAGATCCAATGTCTACTAATTATTTCAGGAAGGATAGTCCTAAACTTGATGGAACCAACTATCCCACTTGATGGAACCAACTATGGGATATGGAAGATCAGGATGGAGACACATCTGAATTGCATTGGTAAAGACATCTGGGAAGTTACAAAGAATGGTTATACTACTGTTGTAGCTAGTCAGACTGCTCCAACTACCTTAGCTAAAGATGAGGAGAATGATTGCAAAGCAAGAGAAGCACTTTTGAGCGCATTATCAGATCAACAAATCATGGGATTATCAGATAGGTCTACTGCTAAAGCTATTTGGGATCATTTGGAAACACTAAATGAAGGAGATTCCATAGTGAAGATTGCAAAACTTGAAAGCTTCCGAGTCAGGTATGAACATCTGAAAATGGAAGAAGATGAAAGAATTTCTGCTTTTATGGAAAGAGTAAATGAAATCGTTTTGGGTATTAAATGTTGTGGAGGAACCCTGAGTGAGGATGAAATTGTTTCAAAAATATTAAGAGGATTGCCACCGACATATAAAATGAAGGTTATTTCTATAAATGAGTTGAGAACAATGCCTAATACATCAGTAACTAGGGATGCATTGATTGGAAAACTTTCAGCCTTTGAAATTGAGGAATTTGGTCCTGTTGCTACTATAAAGATAGATTTGGCCTTTAAAGCATCAACATCATCTGCTCCATCATTTGACAAATCAGACTGGAAAGCCTTTTATGCAAGAGAACTTGAAGAAACTAGGAAGGAGAATGAAGAGCTTGAAGAACTTGAAGCACTATTTGCAAGGAAAATGCCAAAAGGTCCAGTTGGAAGTAAGTATGAAGGTAAAACACCCTTTAAATGTTTCAACTGCAATAAAATTGGTCATATGGCTGCCCTGATAGACATGCTAGACTAAGAGAAGAAGCTAGAAGAACATACAAGCCTAATCCTGAATATCAGAGATACAAATTTAAGAAGAACAAAGACAAATCTTGTTACATTGCTAATGAAGGTGTGACTGATGATTCTGATGAGGACCCAGCAGATAATGGATGGGTTTTTGTTGCAATAACAGAAGATCAACCGACACCTACTGCTCAACTGGTAGAACAAGCCCTAGCAGCTAAAGTTGAAGTAAAGGATGAATGGATCATTGACTCGGGATGCTCACATCACATGACATGAGACAAAGGTAAATTCTTGAACTTTCAAGAATACAATGGAGGTTTAGTAAGATTTGGAGATGATAAAGCCCGTTCAATCAAAGGTAAGGGTTCAATATCTCTTGATGGTAAGCATAACACTGACAATGTCTACTATGTTGAAGGATTAAAGCATAATCTTTTAAGTGTTGGTCAATTAGTTGAGAAGGGATTTCAGTTACAATTTAAAAATGGAAAATGCAAAATCATGAATAGAACTGGTTTGGAAATTGCAACTGGTAATCAGACTAGAGGTAATATCTTTCATTTGAATAACAGTGAAAAGGCATGCTTGATTGCACATATAGATGAAAGTTGGTTATGGCATAAGAGACTATGTCATGTAAACTTTGATTGCATGGTAAAAATCAACACTTCTAAGGCAGTTAGAGATCTACCTAAAATTGTGAAACCTCAGAATATAATTTGTAAGGAATGTCAATTTGGAAAACAAGTTAGAGCTAGTTTCAAAATTATTCCAGACAAATCCAATAATGCTCTTGATTTGATTCACACTGATTTATGTGGTCTAGCTAGAACTAAAAGCTTACAAGGTGATAGATATTTCATGCTAATTATTGATGATTATTCTAGAATGTGCTGGGTTACTTTTCTCAAAGAAAAATTAGAAGCACTTGGAAAGTTCAAACTGTTCAAAGCAATGGTTGAGAATGAAACCGGTAAGAAAATCAAATGTTTAAGATCAGATCAAGGAGGTGAATTCACATCTAAGGACTTGAATACATTCTGTGAAGTGAATGGAATCAGAAGACAGTCATCAGCACCTCGGACACCACAGCAGAATGGAGTTGTTGAAAGAAAAAATAGAACTATCTTGGATGCAGCAAGAAGTATGTTATCTGAAGCAAATCTACCACATGTGTATTGGAGAGAAGCAGTTAGCACTGATGTCTATACATTCAACAAAGTTCACATCAAAGGTGAAACCGGTAAGACCCCTCATGAACTATGGTTTGGTAATACTCCTACTCTTAAGTATTTCAGAATTTTTGAAAGTAAATGTTATATTAGAAGAGATGAGTATATTGGCAAATTTGATCCTAGAAGTGATGAAGGAATATTTCTTGGTTATTCATCTAAGAGCAAGGCATGTAGATGTTTTAATAAGAGATTGCAGAAAATTGTTGAGAGTACAAATGTAAAGATTGATGAACAATTCAGAGGAACTTCAAGGTATATAGACTTTGAACCGGCAACAGAAATTGTGACAAATGAACCTACACTAAATCCACCGGTACAGAATGAAGATCCAGTTACCCCGGTACCATTAGAGGATTCCACAGTAATTGAAGAACAACAACAAACTAAGACACCCCGGTATGTAAGATTGAATCATTCTGAAGATCAGATAATTGGAAACAAATTTAAAGGAGTTATGACAAGAGGAAGATTGGAAAATGAAGAGGTATGTCTTATTTATCAAATTGAACCATCATCTATCAATGAGGCATGTGAGGATAAATTTTGGATTAAAGCTATGGAAGAAGAATTAGGACAAATTGAGAAAAATAATACTTGGACATTAGTTCCCCGGCCTAAAGATAAAAATGTAATTGGAACCAAATGGGTATTTAGAAACAAACTTAATGAAGATGGTAAGGTTGTCAGAAATAAAGCAAGACTAGTGTGTAAGGGATATTCTCAGAAAGAAGGAGCTGATTATAATGAAACCTTTGCACCGGTAGCTAGAATTGAGGCAGTCAGATTATTCTTGGCTTTTGCAGCTCACAAGGACTACAAAGTTTATCAAATGGATATTAAATGTGCATTTTTGAATGGAGATCTTGAAGAGGAAGTATATATTGAACAACCTAATGGATTTTCTTTAACATATGACAATGATATGGTTTGCAGGTTAAGAAAAGCTCTGTATGGATTGAAACAAGCCCCAAGAGCTTGGTATGCAAGGTTGGATAAGTATCTTTTAAAGATTGGTTTTACTAAAGGAAATGCAGACAACAATTTATATTACAAAATAACTAATGTTGACATCTTGATTATAGAAGTATTCGTTGATGATATAATCTTTGGAGGAGAAGATGGATTATGTAAGGAATTTTCTATTAAAATGCAGCAAGAATTTGAAATGTCTATGATTGGAGAAATAAAATTCTTTTTAGGATTGCAGATTTCACATACTGATAAAGGTATATTTTTTAGTCAATCCAAGTACTTGAAAGAATTACTAAAGAAATTTGGGATGGAGAACTCTAAACCGGTAAGCACACATATGACTACAAATGACAAATTATCTCAAAGGGATGAATCTACACCTGTTAATCCAACTAGATACAAATCTATGATAGGAGGTTTACTGTATTTGACACAAATGAGGCCTTATATTATGAATGTAGTATGTATTGTTTCTAGATTTCAAAGTAATCCTAGGGAAAATCATGAATTAGCAGTAAAAAGGATTTTTCGGTACTTACAAGGCACTACAAATTTTGATTATGGTATCCTAGAGATGAAAATTTTGATCTATGTGCATACACAGATGCAAATTGGGCAGGAGATGTGGATGATAGAAAAAGCACCACTGGAGGAGCATTCTTTCTTGGAAAGAGATTAGTTTCTTGGTTGAGTAAGAAACAGAGTTGTACATCTTTATCAACAATAGAATCAGAATATGTTGCAGCAGCAACTAACTGTACACAGGTACTATGGCTTAAGCAAATGTTGAAAGACATAAAGGTAAAATGCAAAGAACCTATTACTATATATTGTGATAACACTACATCAATTGATATATCTAAGAATCTGGTATTACATTCTAAAACAAAACATGTTTCTATCAAACTGAATTTTCTAAGGGAAAAAGTTGAAGAAAAGGAGATAAAACTGGTTTATGTGAATACTAAAGAACAACTTGCAGATATTTTCACAAAACCTTTGCCTAAGGAGACTTCTGAATATCTCAGGGATCAGCTTGGAGTCATACCACCACCGGTAGAGACTTAGATAGTTGATGATTGTCATCAACCGGCAGAATTGAAAGACAAATCTTTTACTCTGGTCTTTGATGAGGAAGCTACTTCTCAGGGGGAGTAGTTGGTATATTGAATTGATTGGTATTTTGTATATGAACTTGATTTTGGTAACTTTGGCATTTGATGTCAAAGGGGGAGAGATGTCTATGGAAAAACACATTATCTTTTGAGGAGAGATTGGTACTGAAAATAAATCTTTGGATAAACACATGTTGCTCCCAGGGGGAGAAATTGTTTAGAGGAGATTGTTGGTTTTTGATATTTGGCATTTCTGTTTTGACACTTTGATGGTTTTTCCATCTTGTGTTACCATCAATGCCAAAGGGGGAGATTGTTGTTATTTTGGTATGGTTTTGTCATTGATGTCAACATCTACTGAAACACTAGCACTTTGGAGATCCAACAACATTCACCGGCAAGCAAGTAACTATTGCACAGTTACTGGTATATGGTTCACCGACAGGATATAATGTTCACCGGCACTTGGAATGATATGGAAGACACTTGGTAATATCAAAGACATCATGTGGACACTTTGTTTTGAAGAATTAATCATTGGTATATTCATATTTGCATATTTTCTTTTACCGGCAAATAGGTCCAGGGTTATCTAGGGTTACACCTACAGGTTTATCTTTTCCAGATCAGCATGGCATGCTATGGAGATGATTTATTGTTGTTGTAAATGCATTAAGCCGACATGTTCAATCGGTTATTGCATCAGATATTATATTGTTTGTAAAATGTTTTTATTGTAATATCTTGTAGAGCCGACCTACTAAAATTAGTCTTAGGGTATGGTATAAATGTAAGATCTTATTTGTAAGATCGAATGCGGTAATGCGATTGAATGCGGTAATGCGAAGAAGATTGTGAGGAGGTATATGCTAGATTAAGCAGAGGTATACACGAAGACATCATTTGAAGGTGAAACTAGGTTTTTGTAGAAGCATGTCAGCATTACACCGGTACTGAATCTAGCATATGAAGATGCTATTTTGTACAGTACATTCTTATTGGATTTAACCATCCAACTGTAGTCAGTGTGACTCCCATTTTGTGATGGAGCAGTGAACTCTAGGTTGTTGGCCTTTCTGCATGTGTAGACGCCATTTATGTACACTTACTATCTGCAGTAGTATCATCTGATTGTGGGTAAGGTTTCCCACCGTGGTTTTTCCCCTTACAGGGTTTCCACGTACAAATATTGGTGTTATGTGTTGTGGATGACTTTATGTTTATGTTTCATGCATTAATCTTTACCGGTATAGAAATTTACTGTTAACACTGTCTACCGGCATACTTAACTGGTTTACCGGTATTAAGCATTAAGTTGGTTAAATGGTTTTTGGTTTGAATTTATTAGACAACTGATTCACCCCACCCCCCCCCCTCTCAGTTGTCTCCGAGACCTAACAGGCACTAGGAAGAGGCTTTAGGCAAATTGTTATCAAGAAGAATGGAAAAGCCATAGTCTAGAGATTTGTACCCCAATATAGATCTTATTGTAGTCTTTATACCCCAAGGACATGATAAAGAAAATTAGCAAATGCATAAGTAAATAAAGACAATAGCATCATTATCTTATATCATTAATCTCCAAAATTTGGATCTTAGTCTCTTCTTTAAAATTCATAATACGTATCTCTCATATCTCATCTATATTTTTTGGATATATATATATATATGTCAAATATCAACTACAATGAAAATATATACTATTCAAAATGGAATTTATCACCTAGAGTTAGCTAAAGGTATATTTATATACTGCAGACCTTTATATGGTAGCATGGGATAGCTCTGTTTTTTATCCTTTGCCCCTACCAACAACATCTCCCTTATAAAATGATGTCTTGTCCTCAAGACATAAACTTAGGGTAGGAGTTCCGATAAGCTACCTTAAGCTACTTCAGGTTCTTTCCTAGTTGGTCTTGGCATGTTGTAACGTGGATACTTGGCCTTCTATTTAGATAATTGTTGTCTTTACCTTTGGACCAATATAGTTGGGGTCTAGACTTGTTGTTGCATCCCTTTGGTGACACCCAACACCCCTCAGGGGTGTAACTAATGAATATGCACTACCTCCTAGATCTATTTAATTTGACTTTTTAGTTGCTCCCTTCGAATGTGATCATATTGCAATGATCCATTGAGTACTTCCATCCTTATCGTCACTTGTCCATCCATATCCGTTAGTGGATCATATACTTGAGTTGTTTGAGTGATCTAATCCTCCAATAGTAGTATTTGATCCTTTAAATTTCTTATTGTGTTTGGCCATTATAAACAAAGTTAGTATATAACCTCGGCCTCACTGACACTATCCTACAATTTCTTTATTTTTGTGTCTAATTGTGCTTGTGTGGTAGCACACTTATTCAGGCACTCATTTGTTCTCTACTTGAATATCTCTTATTGATCTTCCTTATTCTTTGTCTCTTTGAGGCCAAGTCCTCCTTCAAATTGCCCACCAAAAACTTTAGTTGTTGCGATGGTGGTAATGATGTATCCCTTTCAATTTTTGGGATGAAACATCCTACAATTGTTCTATGTTCTACACATGCTCATTGAGAATCTCCTCCTAGTGGTAGCATGAAATAAATCACCCAATTGAATCTTTTGTAGCAGAGAGACGTTGGACATATCTACTTGGTGTCCCACCATTAGTAGTTGTAACATTTGTGGAGCCACTTGTAATTCTTGATTTCATGCCAAAAAGTTTGTTATTATATTGACCCGCTCCTTGCCCATGGATGGATCGTCTATGTTATCTTGGCCTTTATCCTCCTTCTTATCCTTTTCCTCTTCCTTGTCTATCTTCTCCTTTGCATGTTCTTCTTTGGTATTTGTAATGCCCTGCCAGGAACCCCGAAGGTAAACCCACAACAAGGATGAAACAATTTTTTTTTTAAAGTATAAACATCATAAGCGCATTTACACAACATGCATTTTAACACAAGCAGAAGACTTACACTAGAATTCCTTAAGGGTTACCAACAAAGAATTAACTTCGAGAATAAATTCCACAAAGACATAAATCCACATATGCATCATTAACTCAATGATCACAAGAATCCATAAGCAAATAAAGATTCATCATAGAAAGATTGAAAGGATACAATATAATTTCCACTTCAATAAGCATTTACTAACATCATCAAGGAAACTGATAAAAACATCCTAACATAGGATTACATTGCTCTTCCAATACATAGCTTATCAATATACATATAAGGATAGATCTCATCCAGTTACAAGGTTACATAAGATCAATATAACAATGATACAATGACCACAAGGGTCTACAAATAACAATAATCTTCAAACAAGAGATGAAGCATGCGTCACGAACCACAGGAACATCTGTGAAACCAATCCTCGCATGAAGGTACAAATCCAAACATCCGATGGGAAGTGGCACTACCACCCGACCATGTAATTCCCAAATGGAATCACCCCACCTTGCTAGGAGATAGCTGAGGACCCTCAAACAAGCATAAGCATGACATGGTCGACAAAATAATACGACTCCATGACAGCACATAATGACCCCACAAAATCTGGGTGACTCAACATCACAAACACACAAGTGAACCAAATGAGAGAGTGTCATCGCATAGCTTAAGATGGATACCATGGTACAGCCTCCATAGGTCTCGGCACACTGTCCTGGTAACCTCTTCCGAACCTCTGGTTCCAACTAAGTCTCATGCGGACCCTACTAGCCTTCGTGAAGACAAGGTGGTTGGTTTGCCATTCCAGGCCTTCTCGCAACATTATGAGCCCTGTACTAGCAATCACCTATGCACGAGGTACAATTATCTTTTTAATGTTATGATACTACCCACCTAATCAATTCATTAGATTACCAATAATTGTCTGACTTTCACTGGGTTGTAATGCCTACCACTTTGGGCGCAACCCCCAAGCGAGAGCCACTCTCTCAAAGGACACTAAACAAACATGGTCACTCCCCGAGGACCCTATGGTGAAGCAGACAACCATAACACCACTATCAGAACAAGTGGTCAAACAAGGACATACTAACTCTTGGCTAGCCATAAGGCAAAGACACTACATGGTTAAGACAATGAAGCCAACATATATCTCTTAGTCAAAGGTACCAAATACGCCTCCACAAGAAGACTGAACCATAGACCAAAGCAACACATAATACACTTGCAACATCATTGATTGAAATATGAAATAGAACACTCTTTACAGCAGTCACATTATTCAATTTCCCAAATCAATATTTCATCAGGAATGAAATCCACATTAAACATTCAACCAGTTATAACATGAATTTCCTAACAGGCATTTAATTCATTTCCAAAATATATCCAAATCTACCCATTTGAATCTCTAATTCATGCCTTGATTTCCATTGATAAATTTATTAACCACATAATAAAAATCATATGAAAAATCACCATTTATGCTTAACATAAAATAGCCACATCAACATGTTCACTTAATAAAAATAAATTAAATTTGTAACACATACCGGTTTGCACCGGTAAGGCATAGGGTCAAGCGGTGGCAAAAGCCAACCCGCAGTAGTGTTGTTGCCGAGGCAACAGACACTACCTACCGGTAGTGCTGCTACCAACCGGTAGCGGTACTGTCGACCGGTAGTGCCGCTACCACTGGTAGCAGCCGCTACCAACCAGTAGCACTGCTACCAACCGGTAGCAGTCCTAGCGACCGATAGTGCTGCTACCAATTGGTGGTAGTCCTACCGACCAGTAGCACTGTTACTACGTAGCGGTGCAGTTGACCGGTAGTTCTGCTACCTGCGGGTAGCAGACACTACCGACTCACGTGATGAGGCAAGCCCATCACGAGAGTGGTAAAGTCTACGAACAAACCAAAAACACATGCATCCAAGGCATTGTAAAACCAAAAGGATCACAAAATCAATAACACAAATAACATTCCATTTCCATAATTATTTCACAAGCACACACATACAGTGCCAATTTCTAAATTTTCAAGGAAAAGTTTACCAACAAGGTAGATGTGAAATAAACACACTAGAAAGAATAACTAGTCAATTCTTGATAGTATAGAAACAAGGATGCACACAACAAATCCCATTCTAAAATTCTTTCTTTCAAAAGAAGAGGTAAATCAAGAAGTTGTTTGCTATGAACAAATAACACACAGCAGAGAAGAAATGAACAATTCCTTTCCTGAATGCAACCATATGCTAATAGCATCACAAAATCAACTATATCAGGCAATATTTCTTCCATTTCAACATTCCAAAAAGAATCTACAGACAAATTGCATTTTCAAATTTCATAGGAAGAAAACTGAAATATACAAAATCAAATCAAAACATCAAAATAGATTATCCAACCTGAAGCAAGGCAAGTAAGGGAATGAAGGAACACCTGTCTTACAACCCAGGTCAAATCTCCAGCTCTTCCAGGAAGATTTCCAAAATTATTTTCTTCTCTCGAAATTCCTCTTCTTCTCCTACCGTGAATAATGCCCAGAATGGATACCCAAAATTATCTTTTAACCTTAGCTTCTAGGTTAAAGTTATTTCATCCAATCAGATTTAAATATTTTAAAACTAAAAGGCAATCAGATTTATTTCTTTCCCAAAGTAATAATTCTTTCTAATGATTAAATTAAAAAGGCCAACTGGAAAAATAAAAAGGGAAGCTTTTATTTATTTCTTTTCCCATGAATACTTCCTTCAACATAAGCATTTAACCTTTTTAAATGGCTAGGCAATATATTTATTTCACAAAAATATCAATGCAACTTTACATAATACATTAAGCCATTTAACCATTTAATCTAGCAATCATTAATTTAAATAAATCAATAATCATAGAGCATAATAATCAACTAATTAAGCCAACATGAGATAGCATCATCCATTTAAATTAAATAACCATTTAAATAAATGGAAACACGCAAAACCAAGATAAATCAAATGACGACTCTCAAATGACCAAACCAAGGCACTATGATACGCATAACAGCCAGACAGGCAAACACAACCGACTGACAACACTCACACAAGTGTAACTGTGGGTCAAGCTAGGGTACAACAACTATCTCCTCCACTCCCATCGGATATATCAGGCATGCTCAGACCTGTGAAACTAGGTGGAGTCAATACCCCATACCTACCCAGTACTAGTACCTGCAATGTCCTGCACCAAAGAACCACACATGCATATAGACCAATATATATATATATATATATATATATATATACATACAGACACAACACACACACTAATGAAGGAGAATCGTGACGTTCCCTATCTCACCGGAGTGAGTGAAGGAAAATCATCCCCTCACATCCCAATACACTTGCAAACACATAACATATAAATAACGCATCGCAATATAAGGGAAAAGTGTCAGTCCATGATAAAGATCCATAAAATAACATTATTCATAAGCACTGAGATACTGCATAAAATCATACACCATAAATCCAAATAAAGCATGAAATAACATCGCATAATATCTAAATCAAATACAATAATGTTCGACAGAACAGTCACTGAAGTAACTCAAAACATACAAAAGAGGTTGATCGAGGAGGGATACTACAGTATTTGTGGGATTCTCCTCTATTTCCTTCTCTACCTCTTCTTTCTTATCCTGTATTGTGTTGGTTTTGAAAGTATTCATCTTGTTCTCCTATGTGATATCCTCTACCTGCATCTCTATGTTTCCTCTAGCATGATCATCAATGTTTTCCTGTACATTACCAGTTGGGTTGTCCTCTGGTGGAGGTGGGCCTGTAACATTCTCCTCTTCTCTAGCTCTCAACTTGTCTTCATAGAGTTTTTGTGTTACCTCAAGGGCCTCTTCTCAAAGTTATGATTCATTCTTTGGAGTGCCTTCCATCCATTTTTATGCTCTATACTTCATGTGGATCTCTTATGCCTAATGTTGTACCAATTATTTCTCCTACTCCTCTAAGCTATGGGATAACCCCTACAATAGCCTCATCCCTAATTTCCTCCTCTTTTCCCTATGCCTTGGCCCTTTTGAGTCTAGTGGTCATTTTATTATCCTCCAAAAAATCCTTCATTGCATCATCCAATGGCTTATTGAGATAGTTCACATATTTAACAAGGCATTGCGTTGCTTGATCCTTATTCGTGTCACCCATGTCCTTGTACATTGACAATAACTCTAACAAAATGTCATGGCACACAATGGCATTGAAACTTTCCAATATATTGATGAGCTCATCTACTGGGTTTGGTCCCTCGTCTGCTGATATGACAAGTTTCTCCATCATTTTCCTCTTCTTTGATCTTCTCTACAATGGTGTTTCTATTAGACAATTCAAATAATCGGAAGACAACTGAGAGTGGGGGGGTGAATCAGTTGTCACATATTACCAGAACCATTAGCAATTAAAACTTTAATATTGGAACCCAAAATATTAATACCGAAATAGCAGTTAAATCAATTAAGCATAAACAATAATCACATAATAAATACAATTCACATGACACCAAGATTTATATGTGGGAAACCTGGTAAAGGGAAAAACCACGGTGGGAAGCCTACCCACAGTCAGATAATACTCTTGCAGTAAGTATGTGAATTACAATTGAGGGGCCTGCACTTGCAAGAAGGCCAACAACCTAGAGCGCACTCCTCATCACAAAAGGAGTCTCACTGACTACATAGAAATCCAGACTACAATCCGAAGACGTGTTGAACTGCAAAAGATAGCATCTCCTATGCCTGAGTATAGTTTCAGTTAAGCTCAATACCGAAGGACTAAATCTTCTTACATAAACCCAATTCGATCTCCAATGATCGACCAAATCCTATGCCTGAATGATATTACATTATTCGTACATTACATACATTTCCTATAACCGTGATGATCTACAATAAGATCTTACATCTATATATACAAACCCTCAACCATAAACAATTAGGTTGACCACCAAATAATAAACCAGTTACATAATTACAAAACATGTCGGCCTTAGACCAAAAAAATAATATCCAACACATAAGACATCCCGAAAACATATCGAGAAGTCCAATCCACACATAACATTAAATCGATCCATAACCTAGATCAACCAGGACCTAGTATAGGTCCACATGCTACAACAATAATCTCCATCCACCAAGTCTTGAACATGATCACCAACAACATCTTGAAACTCCACCAGAAGCTGCACCAACACCACTTATGCAATTCATCAAAGATCTTCATCAAAATCTCTGTCGATGAAACCCTCGTCGGAACCAAAATCCAAGCTTCTAAGCAAATAGGATAGCATCCGATCACGAGACTGAAACCAACTGACTGAATATGAACATGAGTATCATGAATAAGCCAATTCCATAACCAAACTATATCGGAGCCTACCGCATCATGCCAAATCCAAACCAACCAGAAACCACTCATCCTACCGGGACCAGAAGGGTGTCGGTAAAGCATCCAAAAACTAGTTTTGACATCAAAGACAAAATATCAATGCAACACATAATAAATTCCTCCAAATGGCCAATAGTTTCTTCTTCCTCCCCCTCTTCTTCATCCAAATTGTGGATCTTTGCCTCCTCTCATGTCTATGTGGTGATTTGGGGTGGTGATCTCTTGGCCATTTGTTTTGGGCTAGGGCCATTTAGTTAGTGATGGTGTGTTCATCCTTCCCAACCTTCTTGCATAAGTGGTTGCAGTATATGGTTATGTGGTGGTGGTGGATGTGGGTGATTTTGTGATCTATCTATCCTAAGACCAAAGTCTACAAAATACTGAGTGAATATGCCCTTTGGTATCCCTAGGGATTCAAATAACTTGTCTTTATTCTTCTTTGACTTCTCATGCACCTCCTTCTTGAATTTGGCATCCATAACCTCCTAGTGTGTATCGAATCTCTCTGCATTTGGATCTTTATGGTTAGTCAAGAAAGTGGTAGCATATGCATTGATTTCATATTTGGACATCTCATAGGGAAACCACGATACCCATACTATTTGTGGCTCCACCACCTCCATGTAGGCGAAGTCCTTTTCAATCATCAAAGTTATTATATTGGCATATTGTATTGTGGACTCATAGAGGACCCATTCCCTCTTCTACTTTTCTACCTAAAAATTCTTTAAATAACCCCCATATGTGACTTTGTATGTGGAATCATCTAGGAACCTCTAGATATGATACTTCATTTGCTCTAGTATTGTATGATCTTTCCTCCATACTACTCCTTTGAATCGAGGTAATTCATTGAGAAAATAGAACATAAAACAAATGATCAATGTACCATACCAGAAATGATATTTGTCACCCTTGATCTTTGCCAAATTCTCCATTAAATGTTCTTGCATTAGCTCACACAAATCATAATCCTTCCCCTGAATGACCATCTAGTAGATGATATGATTTGTTGTAGTCATTAGATAATCTTCTCTATTTGTATGATAAATCTTGTATATAATCCCCATTGTAGCATATCAGACCTCATCATCTATTATGGTTTTGATATTCATTGTTCTTCCATCTAGCATGACCCCAATGAGATCTTTGACTTCATTATTTGTTATCATCTTCTTTTTTTAAATGCCTCCTATCACGGGTAACCCTATGACTATGTGAATTTCTTCCTTGGTGATTCCATAGGATTTTTCCAAGTAGATAAACTCATCATACACTTTTCTCAACACTATCTTCACCCACTTTTTCTCATCAAAGAAATCTAGGTAGTCCTTCCAACAATTGAGCTTTATCTAAGGAATCTACACATATCTGCACTTGTAGGTGATACCATCCTTCTTTAATAACTTTTGTTGGAACTCCTTGAACCTTTTATTATCAATTTCTACAATTGACTCATGGATATATTTGTGGAGATCATCAATGTAGGCTACATTGATAGGGACATGAGAGAAAGCACCCTTGAACCTTCTATGATCAATTTCTACAATTGACTCGAGGATATATTTGTGGAGATCATCTAGGTAGGCTACATTGATAGGGACGCAAGAGAAAGAACCCTTTTTGTCTATAAGTATGGCTTTGAATGGGTATTTTTGGCATATTGGGAGGGGTTTCTCAGTAATGTTAATGACTTGTGCGGTGCCCATGGTGAAATTTGCAATGAGCGGGAGGGTTTATAGGTTGCAAGTGGTAGCTATGGCTTTTGAATGCTTTCTAGGGATTTGAGCTTATGAGATAAATTAGAATACAAAGTGAATATGAGAACAAGTGAGCAAAAATGAGTTGGGATGAGTGATTAAATAGATAGAAGGTAGTCAGGTCATAAATATGGTGTATGTTGGTGTCGTTAATTCTTAAGTGTTGCTATTTAATTTTTTATGGTTTACAATTTTGGGGGGTTTTTTAAATTTTGATCCTAATATAATATGGTACATAATGTACAATATTTGATTTTATTTTTTACTTACTTTTTGGGTGGCAACAAATGATACTACTTGAGACATGCACCATTTATATATCCTAGTATTAGATCTCTTTCTAATTGTCTCAGCGTTATCACTCTAGTTTCACTTATCTCATGAATGTAATAAGGTCCTAGCTATCAAACCTTCAGATTCCCTTGCTTCTTGAACTTTCTATCATACATCAACACCAAATCCCTTTATTTTGAATGTCTTCGATCTTAGGTTCCTGGTGCAGTCATTGGTTAGGAGGGACCTCAAAGAGATCAATCTAGAATGCTCAGCAAGAGTAAACACAATGGAAACATAAGGATATGATGGAGGCAATGTAGAACTAAATAAATTACATCATGAAAACTGGTTACAATCAACCGGTAACAATTGGGTTACAGAAACTGGCTCATTGGCCTGCTAAAACATGCTTAATTACAGAACAGGTCACAACCGGGACCTCAAATCTTAAGATCTATCTTCTATGTTAACTATTTTAATTGATATCTACTTATCTGCATTCTAATGCTCAATTACAATGATTTATACGATCCAAGGGGATCCGGTCGGCCCAAAAAGGGATCAAAAGCTGAAGAACAAGACCTAACATGTAAAAACAACAAGGTTGGTCTCTGCCAAAGAAATTCTTTTGGAAAATCCAAAGGATGAAGTGTAGATCAAAGGGAAGGTTAGCCACATGCCAAGGAACATTGGAATCAACATTCAAGGCTCCACAACCTACAGAGGGATCCAGTAGATCCTGGTAGATCACAAATGCAAATTGGTCCAGGCAACCGGTACCAGAAAAACTATCTCGGAAACCAGTAGTGATAACTTGCCAGAAAACAATCAAAATGCTTAGTGGTTTAGGAATAAGGTAGATGATCAGCTCCTCAATAAAAATCCAACTCCTCAAGATTCGATGAGCCAATTCCAGAAAATGTAGAATGAAATACTAAAACTACAAAACAGAAAGGAAACATTTTTGGTTGATGCAAGATTCCCAAGAACCAGGGATGCTCCTGCATCAGACATCTAGGGTTGTTGAAAATGTGAGTCTCTCACTTTGTTGGGGTCAAAGGAAAACCAAGGTGGTCTACTTCTTCTTGAGAAATCCAAGATGAATCTTCAATTGGTCTATCTTTCCACTTTACTAGATACCCCTTATACTGACTGCTCTGAGTACTACGCCCAATCCTACTATCCAAAATGTCTTCAATCTGATCTAGTTCCTTCTGGGGCAATTGTTTCTCCAAGTCTGCAATACTATCTTCACTGATTTTTGGTTCATGATACTAATGTAGATCTGCAATCTTAAATACAAGTGAAATACTCAAACTATCTGGTAACTCCACTTCATATGCATTTCCCGGACTAAACTTTCTCAAAATCTTGCAAAGTCCAAACTTCCTCATCTGCAACTTGTTATAAGTTCCAATCGGGAATCTTTCTTTTCTCAGATACACCATCACTTCATCGCCAACTTTAAAATCCTTATGTCTCCTCTTCTCATCTTCTTTTTCCTTATACTTGTTGTTCATGTCCTCCAAATGCTGCTTAGCTTTAATTAGTAAGTCCTCTATGTGATCTGGAAATTCTTCTACTTCTAAACTTCTCCTATCTTCATTGCTAATATCTCTTAATTCTGATATACCTCTAGGGTGTGCTCTAGTAACAATCTCAAGAGGTGTCATTCTGGTACTCATGTTTACTGAATTATTGTAGGCAAACTCTGCTTGTACAAGAATCAAATCCCAACTTTTGATTTTGTCTCCAACTAAGCATCTTAACAAATTCCCCAAGCTTCGGTTAACTACTTCTGTCTATCCATCAGTCTGTGGGTGAAAAGTAGAACTGAACTTCAAATCTGTCTTCATCTTCTTCCAAAGTGTTCTCAAAAAATAACCAACAATCTTAGTATCTCTGTCTGAAACTATGGTCTTAGGTAATCCATGCAATCTCACCACTTCCTTGAAAAATAGGTCAATTATATGCACTGCATCTGATGTCTTCTTACAAGGTATGAAATTAGCCATCTTCGAGAATCTATCCACTACCACAAATATAGAATCATTCCCTCTCTATGTTTTAGGCAATCCAGCTATGAAATCCATGCTTATATCTTCCCAAGGTCTCTTTGGTACTGTCAAAGGTTTATACAATCCCACATTATGAATACTACCCTTTGCAACTTGAAAAACTCTACAACTTTGCACATATTTCCTAACATCCTTATGAATTTGGGGCCAAAAGTAATGCTCACTCACCACTGCTATTGTTTTATCAACACCAAAGTGTCCAACTAATCCTCCACTATGTTTCTCCTTTATCAGATTCCCCCTCATAGGACTCTTACATATGCACAATTTAACTCCTCTGAATAGAATCCCAACCTGAATGAAGTAATCCAACCACTTGCTTTTATCCATCGTAATCGGTTCTCTACACATTCTCCAAGGTTCTGCAAAATTTGGGTCATCATCATACAATGTCTTCAACTCCTCAAATCCAAATACTGTCACTCTCATCTCTGTTAAAAAATTTCTTCTTCTACTCAATGCATCAACAACTTTGTTAGATTTCCCACTTCTATGCTTCAACACAAAGGTGTAACTCTGCAAAAATTCTACCCCTCATATGTCTCTGATTCAACTTACTCTGACTGTTCAACTACTGCAAAGCTTGATGATCTGTATACAACACAAACTCCTTAGGCAACAGGTAATGTCTCCACTTCTTCAAGGCTTGAACTATGGCATAAAATTCTTGATCATACACTAAATATCTCCTTCGGGCATCATTCAATTTCTCACCGAAATAAGCTATTGTTCTCCCTTCTTGACTCAATATGGCTCCAATTGCAGTTCCACTTGCATCACAATCCACTTGAAATACTTTGTTGAAATCCGGTAAAGGTAACACAGGCTACTCAGTCACTTTTTGCTTCAGCAATTCAAAACTTTTGTTTGCTCAGGTGGTCCACTTAAATTCCTTCATATCTCCCTTCATTGTCTCAGTCATAGGGTTACAAATTGAACTCAAATTTTTGATAAACTTCCGGTAGAAACTAGCCAATCCATGAAATGATCTTACCTCTCCAATTCTTTTCGATGTAGGCCATTCAACAATTGCTTTTACTTTCTTAGGGTCCATCTTCAAACCATCCTTAGATATTACAAATCCCAAATAGACTAACTCTTCCTTCATGAAAGTACACTTCTTAAGATTTATCAGCAACTTTTCTTCTCTCAACCTTTGCAAAAATTGTCTTAAATGCAACAAATGCTCCTCTTTTGTCTCACTGAAAATCAAAATGTCATCCAAATATACAATAACAAACTTACCCAAGAATTTCTTCAATACCTCATTCATCAACCTCATGAAAGTACTCGGTGCATTTGTCTATCCAAAAGGCATCACCAACCACTGCATTTGTTTTGAATGTTGTCTTCCACTCATCTCCTTCTCTGATTCTGATATGATGATATCCACTCTTCAAGTCTATCTTTGTAAAGTATTTGGCTCCACTCAAACAGTCCATTATGTCATCCATCCTAGGCAAAGGAAACCGGTATTTCACTGTGATCTTTTTTATTGCTCTGGAATTAGTACACATCCTCCATTCTCCATTCTTCTTAGGTGCTAATACTGTTGGTACTGCACATGGACTCAAACGTTCTCTGATCAAACCTTTCTTCAACAACTCATGGGCTTGTCTATTCAACTCTTCATTTTTTGTCGGTGTCATCTAGTGTGCAACTTTGTTAGGAAAACTAGCTCTGGGAATCAGGTCGATGCAATGGTTGATACTTCTCACAGGTGGTAATCCATCAGATACATTATCTAAAATGATGTCTTCATACACTGTCAACAACTCTTTTATCTCTTCCGGTTGTTCTTCTTCATTATCTGGATTCTCAGTCTTCTTAGGAACTAAGACAAAATACACATTCTCATGTCTCATTCCATCCAGGAATTTCCTTCCATCCACCAAAAAGATTCTAGCATTGGTACAGAATTCACTCTTCAAAGGCTCCTCCAAGGGCAACAAGGTTTGCTTCATCCCATTGGCCACAATAGTGTATGTATTCTTTCTCCCATCATGTATTGCCTATTTATCAAACTAGCAAGGTCTACCCAACAAAACGTGATAAATATCCATAGGCATAATATCACACAAGACTTCAACATGATTGTCGTGCTGTGTGAAGTGTACCTGTATCTGCAACCACAATGCACTCAATAAATCATTACAGGCATGGTTAGAAGATTTAAATCAAAGAAAGACAAAACCATAGCTAATCAACTTATTGCCTCTTAGCTAATGCGAGTATGAATTTTTCTCTTAGATCTTATTATGCATATTCCAGTGACTTGACTACACTTAGATGGAGGATTTGAAAGATGAAAATGCATGATCTTAGAAAGAATAGCATGATAAAGCTACATGAATGATTGATCTAGCATGATTAAGCTAAGATTTAAGCTAAAATTTAGCATGATACCATTGCTAAAACTGATAAACTATAAGCTAGATGCCTATAATAACAATGCATAAGATGAGAATGAGATGGGATCCATATTGCTCAAAATGAGGTCTATTTATAGGATTTTCCAAGGCTAGGGGTGAGTTGGCATGAATCAACGGTTGAGATTGATCTGAAGATATCAATGGTTAAATTGGAGGAGATTGGGAAAGGGGGTTGGATTAAAGGGAACACTTAGTGAGAAGTGTCACAAAGGTTCTAGAAGATGTTGGATGAAAGGGGACATGGGGGTAGGTAGATTGGGTTAGGTTTAGGAATGGTTAGGTTTAGGAGTGGTAGAAGTAAGGAGAATTTGAATTTAAAAATTCAAATAATAAGCTAATTAATCTCAACAACTCATGGATTTGATTTGTTTTAATTAATTAAAGGATTAGAAGAAATGATTTTGGATGGGGGGAATTAATTAATTTGAATTAATTAATTAAAGGGGATTATTGGAATGAACCTATTAAGTAAATCCTTAGATTTATTAATAAGTAGATGAAAGGGGAAATTTAATCAAATTGCTTAGTGAATTCAATTAAATTGGGGAGGAGAGATTAATTAAATAATTGCTTATTTAATTAATTATCTTCAGACCATTTTTAGGTGTATACATTTTGCCCCTCTTTGAAGCGAGGTGTGATGATGCGTTGATTCAAAGAATAATCTCATTTTGATGATGGTATTGATTTGATAGGATGCCCCAGCTCTTGATTGCTAAATCCTGGTATGATGATTCCCCCTCGGGAGATCAATTGAGATAATTGATCTTTGGAGTTTTTCGAGATTGATATCCTGATAGATTTGATTTGATTTCTGCAATTGTGGTTGATGAAAATGCGAGTTCTTTGATTAGCTTGATTGCTTAGATGGGTAAGATTAAAAAATCTTGATTGATTAGATTCAGTCTGGTTTCAAGAAAGATTCATCCTGTATAAGACAACGATGATCAAAGTGTCTGGTTTTAGTAAGGATTCATCCTGTATAAGACATGATTAGAATGTCTGGTTTCAGGAAGGATACATCCTGTATAAGACATGAATCAGAATCGGATCGTATGGTTTCAGGAAGGATTCATCCTGTATAAGACATGATATAATTGATTAGGTTTGATCGATTGATTTGATTTAATAAGGTTGATTAGATAAAGAACTGACAGATTGTTGATAGCAAGATGCAGAAATATTTGGATATGCTGATTGTTGATTCTGTTTGAGAGAGATAGCATAAGATTTTTGCTAGGTCGATAATATCATGAGAGATATGAGTCATTATTCTGATTGCATATACACTTGTGATGATTCTTTGATGATTCCTGTGATAGATTTAACCTTGGATAAAAGGAGATTTTAGGATCCCATACAAGAATGAAATGCAAGCTAAAATGCAAATGAAATGCAATGGAATGCAAAGCTATGACCAGACCATTCACTGGATTATTTTGCATTTTTTCATCATTGAGCTTTTGAAATGTGGGAAGTGAGCGCAAACATCTATGGTATAATTAAATCGTGATGACCTGAGCACTTCTTTCCTGGATTTTGATATAGCAAGTTAACACAAGCATCAAGGTATAATTGAACCACGATGACCTGAGTATTGTTTGCGTAAAACAGGCAGTATTAATCATTTCAATACGTAAATCGGAAATGTCTTCAATGATACACTGATGATCATGTCCCGAGACAAATTTGCACATATTAATGATTAATTTTTAGACAACACACAAGAAACATATCATGTTTCTTCCTTGTTCCTCTAGTTACTGACATCGTGGAGTCACTCAAAAATCATGATAGCGAAAAGCAAATAGAAAAGTTGAACAATCATGTTACAATCATTATTCAAAAAGATATTATCCACTGAAAAGTGTGTGATGTGCTTAGATTGATTTTGTGATAGCTTGATAGTTGATAGTTTGATCTCATGTTCAATGTTGGATGTGTCTCAGTATTTGCTTGATAAGAGTTGTCTAACTGTTTGTTCTACCTGTTTGGTTAAGCTCAAAATTGATCAAAGTTTTGCCCCTAGCTAGGTGTAGGATTTTGCCCCAAGCTTAGAAACAAAGTTGCTATGATATATCCAATGATCCAAACCATGGCAAGAAGCCACCTGGGATGTCTGCATATATACAAATGCTTATGATGGTCAACACTGATGGAAAATGAATGCAAGCGAAAAGATACATGAACTAATAGATGGAAGAGCTAGCTGACAGATAGCGCCTGTTTGCCAGGTTTTCACTATCTATTTTTATTGCACTTTTTCTGATATTTGATTGTTTTGCTTTTTGATTTTTTTTTATTTGATTTTTCTGATTTTTTAGTGTTTTTGGATTTTTCTGATTTTTCACTGTTTTTGATTTTTTCTGCTTTTTCACTGTTTTTGATTTTTTTTGCTTTTTCATTGTTTTTTTTTTTAATTTTTATTTTTCAGACATAGAACTTCTTCTGGTGCATGCTATTGATAGGTTCATCGAGCTGATCTCCATCCTGTGTTGATAGTTGATATGCTCCTGACCCAAATACTGTTGTGGCCACAAACAGACCTAACCAGTTTGGTTCAAATTTGTCTTTCTTTTCTCGATCTGCCTGGTTGCGTGGATTTTCCTTTAGCACTAGTTCTCCCACTTGAAAGATTCATGGTTTAACCTTATGATTATATCTTCGGCACATTCTTTGTTGATACACCTTTAGATGATCAAAGGCATTTTGTCTTTGTTCATGGATTAGTTCTAACTCTTGCAGTCTAGATACTCTTTGTTCTTCATCTGGGATGAGACCTTTTAGTGATACACGTAGAGAGGGTATCTCTACTTCAATTGGCAATATGGCTTCTAATCCATATATAAGAGAGAAAGGTGTGGCACCTGTCGATGTGTGGATACTGGTGCGGTAGGCCCATAGAGCAGGGTTCAATTGAATATGCCAATCTTTCCCGACATCGTTCACTATCTTTTTGAGGATTTTTAGAATAGTTTTGTTAGATGCTTCTGCCTGCCCATTTCCCTGTGGATAGTATGGTGTGGAGAATCTATGTTGGATTTTGAGCTTCTCACATAGTTCTTGTACATGTTGATTATTGAATGGTTGGCCATTATCAGTGATAATGGTCATTGGTATTCCATAGCGACAGATGATATAGCTCAAGATAAATGCAGCAATTTGTTTTCCTGTGATGTTTATGAGAGGTACCACTTGAATCCATTTTGTAAAATATTCAGTAGCTACCAGGATGAATTTGTGTCCATTAGATGAGGAAGGATTTATCTTTCCTACTAGATCAAGTCCCCATTGACAAAAAGGCCAAGATGTTGCTAAAGCATGTAGTTCTTATGCTGGTGCATGGATCAAATTCCCATGGATTTGACATTGTTTGCATGTTCTTGCTATCTTAAAAGAATCTCATTCCATAGTCGGCCAATAGTAGCCCAAGCGTATGAGTTTTTTCGAAAGGGTAAGACCACTTGAATGAGTGCCACAAATGCCATTATGGACTTCATGTAAGGCCTTCTCAGATTCTTCTTGTTTGAGACATCATAAGAGAGTACCATCTAGACCTCGTTTGTACAGGGTATCTGCGATGAGAGTATAATGAGAGGATTGGTGAATAAAGTTTCTCTTTTGGTTCTTTGATAAGTCAAGAGGTAGGATATTATCTTTCAGGTATGTGTAAGTTTGGCCATAGCGGGAGGAATCGTGTCCAATAAGTTGACAGATGGTTTGTGAATCAGGACAATTATAGGTGGGATGAAACAACTCTTCAACCAGGAATTCATAACATTGTTGATTTTCCTGTGTCTGCAATAGAAAAGAAAGTGTAGCCATGACGTCTGCTACTTTGTTATCATTTCTTGGAATCTGTTCAAAAGTTATTTCTACAAAGTACTTCTTGAAATCATCCACCATATTTTTGTAAGGCATGAGTTTGTCATCTTTGGTTTGATAGTCATCATTGATTTGATTAATGACAAGCTGAGAGTCTCCAAATACTTGAAGTTGTTTAATATTCCATTCTACAGCCATTTTGATGAGTAGAATGCCTGCTCCTGATTTATGTTGTGTTCCTTTATTGATGCTTTCTCTTGATCCATGATGTCTTCCATTATTGATGCTTGCTCTTGGACTGATATTCGGGTGATGTATTGTAAGATATGGATCAAACCCTGGAACGTGTGTATATGAACAGGTAAAATTGACTTGCCATCTTTTGAATGGTTTCAAATATTTTTGTCTTGCTAGGTCTGATCGAGAGATTGCTGGATGTAGATCAGTTGTGCCAATGATAGTTGCCTCTGTTGGTTCCATTAGGATAGATAACTTCTCTTGATAAAATTTAGGTAAAGTGTCAAATCTCCCATCTTCCGGTGCCTCGAGGAGGTTTTCACCATTAGATGCATCCTTTATTTTTACTTTTTCTCAATCTAATGTTGCCAATGAATGGTTTTCAACATTAGACCTCATATTGTTTTCTTGATTTTCACTTTTGCAACTAGGAGATTTGGCATCCATTTGACTTGAAGATGTGTTGCTGAAATTCCTGGTGAGAGTTGTTACGGGTTTGATTTCATCGAGATATAAGGATATGGCATGGTCATTTGGAAATGTATCAATAGCGGTATGCCCTTCATTTTCCCAGTCCATAGGTTCAGGAGAGCTTAAGGATAAAGGATCTTTAGGTTGAATAGTTTCAAAGATATTAGGGGTCATGATAGAGATGTCAGAGCTTTCAGTATGTATTTCCATGTCTAGGATGGTACTCTCATCAGAATAACCTCGTACAAGAAAATCCTGATCGTCCTTGGTTAAGTCCATGTCAGTTGAATGTGATTCTGATTCAAGTAGGTTAGTTCCTAACGTTTGTTCTACATACATGTGAACTACATCGACTACTATATCTGCTTCTTCATCCCTCTAAATTTGAAGTTGCTCTTGTTTGTTTTTCCATGATAGCAAATATTCTCCGTTCCCTTGATCTCTTAGCTGCATTTGTTTTTCCGTGTTTGACAGATTTGATTCAAATGATTGTTCCTTGGATTATGTGCTTAAAGGTACTACCTCTCTGTTATGTGAAATAATGATCTCTTGAGCTGATTTCAGATTATTACAACACTGCAATGGATTTGAGTATGCTAATATTGTGATTTCCTGTCCATTGTAGAGAAATTTGACACATTGATGACATGTTGATGTAATAGCTTGTATATCCTATATCCATGGTCTCCCCAAGAGTATGTTGTATGGTAGGCCCAAGTCTAGGACTTGGCATGCTGTATCTTTTTGCAAGGGTCTCACTCTGATAGGTAATATCACCATTCCTTTAAATGAATGCTCTTCTTCATTATGTGCTTTGATTTTGATCTTTTTCCTGGGATCAACTGCATCTTCTGAATATCCTAAGGCACAGACAAGATTCATAGAGCAAATGTTCAAGCCAGCTCCCCCATCTATTAGGACATGTTTAACAAGCATTCTATGAATGAGGACTTCAATTTGCAAGGAAGCGCTATGGGGATTTTGCAATGAATCAATGCTTGGATATGAAGGAGATGAGCTTTGAATAGGATCCTCTGAAATAGGCTTGATGGTCATTATGGATATCGCTTGGGAAACTTTAGCTTTGGATGCATTGTTTGGCAAGGATGCTATGGAAGGTTCTTGCAAGTTTTCAAGAGGTGTAGGAATAGATGCCTTTGGAGAGTCAATTTGCTTATGGATGGATGGATCATTGTTAGATATGGGTGCACAATTTTGATCTTCTTTAGCCAAATCCTTTAGGGATCTCTTTAAAAGGTGCATAAAAGAGCCACCTTTCTTTTGAGATGTATTTATATCCTTGTGAGGTTTTAACATAGTTTGATTTCTCTAATATGTTGGTTTGTTATGTCTTCTTCTTGTGTTTTTCTTTGGTATGTCATGTTGTTCTGATTTTCAGTTATTTCAAATGTTTCAGCGATCTTATGTCTTTGTGCTCTAATCAAAATGGGCATTGTGTTTGATATTGTGCTAAGATTTGATTGTTTAAAGGTTGTTTTGAGTAAGTGATCAATAGTAAATTTCAAGGCAATAGAGTGTTATGACACTAAAACAGAATTCAAGTATTTAAAAGTTTGCAAGTTTTTCGATCTTCGGTTTAGGAGTGCAATGGTGATGATTTGATAAGAACCAAGTCTAGTAGGAATGATATATCCTATGATGTGGGACAAGGTTATCCTGACCAAACGTTTAGTTTCATGATAAAGGATGATTGATCCTGATGAGAAACTATGTTTGAGTGATCAGTTTATCAAAGAGGGTGATAATGCACTTTGAGATGTTTAGATTTTGAACTTGTTGGGAGTGAGCACTTTGAAAACCTTGAGGTGTATATGTTCTAGAGTCTAATTTTGACGGATGATAACTTGACCAAGAAAACCAAGCAAACAATCTAAGCACAGATTGACAAATAATAGGTGTTTATGCTTACTGCAAATTGATCAGGCAGAAATGATAAATCTAAAACAGGCATGTAAGACACAATCTGGACTGACAGATGCAGAGTTTCGTATGACAGATTATGCAGCATAGAATGACAAGAGATACAAAATAGAATGACAGACTAGTGACTTCATGTGTAAAGCAGTGTTTCGTATGACATAGAACCTTGACTCGTACGATAGAAGATCAAGCAGTATGACAGAATATCTTGACTCGTATGACAGGTATTTTAACAGGTGTAAAAAGTGTTTGTTTGTTTGAGTTTTGATCACTAAATTTTGATGTTTTACTTTGGTTTTCCAATTTTAAGTGTCTGATTTTTTAATTTAGGGATGAATACACAACAAACACATGATGTGATAAATGACTCCAATCAAGCTAAACCCTAAGGAAGTTGGCTGAGAATGAAAACCTTTGCTTGCTGACTTAGGCACACACCCAATAGCTAATCAGAATATGACCGTTGAGTCTCACGCAATGGATTCTCAATGTCGTATTATTCGAATCCAAATGCTAATGGGGGTACGATATGGAAAGTGTCTTGGGAGAGTTACTATCTCTCTTGCACAAAGATTCTCACCCTTTCGGAGGTGAATCAGGTAGCTTCTATTTTAACCGGCACTAGTAAGGGATCCATTCGACGCGTCGGGGTATAAACTCAATTAAGAGGTCTCCCAGCCTTGAAAACCAAGGTTTGATATACCCGAAGGTACGGAGGAGAGCTATTCCCGAGCACTGCCATTGCTTTGATTTTCATCAAAAACACATTTATTTTGTAGTGGGTTGGATTACTTGGCGTTAGCCGTTCCCACTTAGGTCGTTCCCCTCTCACCGGCCTTAAGGGCTAAGAGTTAATAACTCCTCGGGAGGGCAGGCCTGCTAAACAGATGCACTAATGAAAGCAAAAGATGAGTCTAGCTTTCGGATCACCTAAGAAAGGTGAGAGCATACTCGCCTATCATCACAAGCACATAAGACATGATAGTTCTTTTCTTTAAGCCCAAATTGAAATGTGCCTAAAAATCTTAAAGAATACACAAAGTTTTTTGCTGAATCCTTAGGCAACCTGCAAAATAGATCCATTAGTAGTCATGATTGTGTTTATAATTATATCTTTGACAAGCGTATCTTTGACAAGCGTCCTGCAGAAAAGAGTCAGGCTGCAAACATCTCATAGACATAACAAGATTAGCATTAGTGATCCGAACTACGAAATTTTTAGAAAAAACCATATGAAATTTTAGCTTAACTTCAAATAGGCATAACTTTCTGCTCGGGACTTGAAATTGTGAATCATTTAACTCGTTGGAAAGGTCTCCAAGAGTTCTAGATGAGAAATTGAAAGAGCATGCCTTTGTCAGGATCTTTTTCGGCACTTTCAAGGGCTAAAAATGACCAAAAGGCCTTCAAAAATGCAAATTACCAACGTATAGACAATCTTAAAAATTCTAATTTGCAGTTTATGGAAAAACACAGATGCAGAAACTCATACGACACTATTTTCCAGTTAGCACGACATAACTTTAGATTTCACATAGGAATAAAAGAAGACTCGTACGACATAAGATTTTGAAGCCATAAATTCGTACGAAACAAAATTAGCTCTAGTACGACAGTGAAAATGAACTCGTATGACACAGGAATGAGCTAGAACGAATAAAGAATTTTCAATGTAAAATCTCGTACGAGTCAGAATTATACCTAGTACGAGTTAGGATGAAGTGTCATCCGGGGCTAAAAGGTAGTTCGTACGAATTGGAAAATCAACTCGTACGACATTCTGATTCTGATCCGGCAGAGATGAAGTTTGCTAAAGATTAAGAGGTCGAAAATGATGATTTTTGCCCCACGGTGGGTGCCAAAATGTCATGCTCTGTGAAGTGTACCTGTATCTGCAACCACAATGCACTCAATAAATCATTACAAGCATGGTTAGAAGATTTAAATCAAAGAAATACAAAACCATAGCTAATCGAATTATTGCCTCCTAGTAAATGCGAGTATGAATTTTGCTCTCAGATCTTATTATGCATATTCCAGTGACTTGACTACACTTAGATGGAGGATTTAAAAGATGAAAATGCATGATCTTAGCAAGAATAGCATGATAAAGCTACATGAATGGTTGATCTAGCATGATTAAGCTAAGATTTAAGCTAAAATTGAGCATGATAACATTGCTAAAACTGGTAAACTATAAGCTAGATGCCTATAATAACAATGCATAAGATGAGAATGAGATGGGATCCATATTACTCAAAATGAGGTCTATTTATAAGATTTTCCAAGGCTAGAGGTGAGTTGGCATGAATCAATGGTTGAGATTGATCTGAAGATATCAATGGTTAAATTGGAGGAGATTGGCAAAGGGGGTTGGATTAAAGGGAACACTTAGTGAGAAGTGTCACAAAGGTTCTAGAAGATGCTGGATGAAAGGGGACATGGGGGTAGGTAGAATGGGTTAGGTTTAGGAATGGTTAGGTTTAGGAGTGGTAGAAGTTAGGAGAATTTGAATTTAAAAATTCAAATAATAAGCTAATTAATCTCAACAACTCATGGATTTAATTTGTTTTAATTAATTAAAGGATTAGAAGAAATGATTTTGGATGGGGGGAATTAATTAATTTGAATTAATTAATTAAAGGGGATTATTGGAATGAACCTATTAAGTAAATCCTTAGATTTATTAATAAGTAGATGAAAGGGGGAATTTAATTAAATTGCTTAGTGAATTCAATTAAATTGAGGAGGAGAGATTAATTATATAATTGCTTATTTAATTAATTATCTTCAGACCATTTTTAGGTGTATACAATGATAATTCCCAATTTTCAATTTCACCAAACATTGCTTATTTACCAACAACTTATGATCATCTTGAATCCATGCTATCTGATAAGGCTTAGGGTGTTTCAATCTTTCTAAATTCAACTTATTCACCATCTCTTCTGAAACTAGATTATCTGAACTACCACTATCAATAACAACTTTATAGCACTTACCAGATACCTTACATCTGGTCTTGAACAAATTCTTCATCTGCAAGGGCTCTTCATCTCCTTCGGTATGACAAAAATCTCTCCTCATCATCAACAGTTCTCCATCTTCCAGTTTATTAGTTGATTTGGTGGGGTTTTCTTCCACCACTATTGTTCTTTTGGTATTATTTGTCTTCTTACATTCCAAAGCATGATATAGCAAGTTCCTCTAAACACTCTCTTGTCTTGTCTTCTGTCATCTTTTCCAAAACTCTCATTCTAGTAGCCATCCAATTCTCTCCCGTGGTAGAAATTTCTATCATCCTTCTAGTATGAATTACCTTATTTGCTCACTTCCTTATCCTTGTTCTGATCCATATAGTTTCCTCTACCTTTGGTATATCCTCTTCCTCCTTGAAATATTCCTTTGGAAAACCTTGCAGCTCTACCTCTCTGCCTCTGCTCATGTCTTTTGTTCATCTTCTCTTCCGCTTTCAGGGCATACTAGTAAGCTTCTTCAACACTCTACATTTTGATCAAACTAATTTCATCTTGTATAGACATCCGCAATCCATTCAAATATCTTGCAACTTGTTCAACTTCATCATCAACATGTTTGGATCTGATATTCAGCTTGTAAAATGCTTCAGTATATTGCTTCACACACGATTCCTTCTACCTCAAATTCTGCAACTTTCATAACAGATTCACTTGGTAGTCAGCTGGCATAAATTTTGATTTCAACTTAGCAACCATCCGATCCCATGTCTTGATCTTCTCTTTACCTCTTCTCTATCTATCAACCTACAAATGTTCCCACCAAAGAGATGCATGACCTTTCAACTAGGTACAGGCATATTTCACCTTCCTTTCCTCTACAGTGTTCTCAAAATTAAAATATTTCTCCATCTCCAAGATCCAATCCATCAATTCATTTGAATCCAACTTTCCATCATATTCTGGTGGGGTAAAATGAGGTTTAGTATTCGCCCTACTCAAAACCCTCAAAAACCTTTCTTCGTCTAGATCAATCACCGATGGGTTTACTTGTTCTCCTTCATCTTCACTCACATCTTCAATATGTTAGCCTATTCTCTGGGTTGATGGTATGATGAATCAATAAGGATCTGAACAACTACTAAGAGGGGCGGTGGGTGAATCAGTAGATACAAAACTGACTAAACTTTCACCAAACTCAAAAATAACCTCTCAAGTCAATCTCATAACTAACTAGTTCAAACACTGAACGACAAATTGCAATATCACTGACAGTATACCGGTTTGACTAGCATATCAAAATAATAGTAAAACAACTCTCAAACTCTCAAACCATTCAACCAAAACATCCTAATACTTTATTGACAAAAGTAAAAGCACATTTCAGATTACTGTCGGTCATCTTATCATATCTAAGTGGATTTAGCAGTTAAGCAAATTAACCATATCAAACATAACCACAAAAATATTCTCCACTTGACACAATGATTTTGACGTGGAAACCCAAATGGGAAAAACCATGATGGGGATGAATACCCACAAGTATTCTGAATTGTTCTGAAGTTCGCCCTGTTAGGAGCCAAGCATGTCAAAGCTTTACAATAAGTCATGTTAAGAACAAATCCTGTTAGGGACCACCCGGTTAAGGGATTGACTATAATGCCCTATTAGAAGCAATACCCTATTAGAAGTAACCTCGGTAGAGGATTTGAATTCCAAGCTAATGGATCACCTTGTTAGTTGATTTAGATAGCACTAAGCTTGTTAGAGCTTACCTTCTTAAGGGATTTGACTGTTGTAATTGTTTGAGAACAACAAGAGTTTGTTGATCTGGTGAATAATACTACTCTGCTTGATCAAATCCTTTTCATGCTCCTATCTGCCTTCACACATACTGCAGATACACCTTCTGGATCGACAACCCATCACTCTTACACTTAACCAAAATTGCCAACACTACAACAAAACAACTCATCGACTTTATAAACAAAACAATAGGTCGACAATACATCACAAACCTAAGATATCATAGAGATTACAAACAAATCGGTTCAAGTATGACCGTGGATTACATAAAAATCATTGCACATCATTCAAGACAACCTCGACCACTCCTGGATCACCGCTTGATCGATCCATATAACGCATCACACGGTTTCCACTTCATGCAATGTACTCGCTCATTCCCAAGATAAAACCATTATCTCTGTGCACCAGAAACCATTTGAAACTCTTCACATACAACATGCATATGTGGAATAATCATTACTATTCATCATTTTATCATAAACCAATACAACCAATTCACCAAGCTCCATTAGTTAGGGTTTGGCACATCAACAGGTAGGGTTACCTATTGATCTCACTGCTTCTCAAATAATATCGGTTTCCTCCACTAGCTCACTTACCAGTTGCAAAACAACATCATTACCAATTATAATTGACATCAATGATAACACAATAGTTCATCAATGCAATCTTCATGCAAATGCCAATAATCTCCCCCTTTGGCATTGATGGCAATACAAGTATCAATACCCTTTATTATTATGATTGTGTATAGGAATCCTGGTTTACATTTTACCATGTACTCTCCTTCAACTGAGTCTCTATGTCTTCAGCTGGTAACTGGCTATAGATCTTCTCTCTGTCAATCATATAGTTCATCTCCCCCTTTGACAACAATGCCAAAGTGAGAGTAAAACATGTAGTGTCATACTTCACTATTCTGCATCAACAAACTGCAACTTGATGCTCCCCCTATGGAGTAACTCCACTCTACACCAATCCTGTTTCAAAATTCTTGAATTAGTTCTGGGACTAATGTATTCCACATATGCTCAATTGACCTCATGCAGGGGCACAACCCCTAGCTGACCTCTAAGATACTCAAAAGTAGTCTTAGGTAGAGGTTTAATAAAGATATCTGCTAGCTTCTTGTTAGTAGATACATGCTCCAATAACACATATTTACTCTACACTTTCTCTCTCAAGACATGATATTTCAGCTCAATATGCTTGGTTCTAGCATGCAACACCGGGTTCTTTGAAATATTTATTGCATTGGTGTTGTCACATAAAATCTTTACTGGTTCTGTGATCTTCTGCTTGAATCCTTCCAGAATGTGTTTCATACAGATTGCCTAGGTACAATTCATATACGCTGCATCATATTCAGCTTTAGTAGTGGATTGTGATATACAACTCTCCTTCTTGCTGCTCCAAGATACAAGTCTTCCTCCAAGAAAGAATGCACCACCGGTTGTGCTCTTCCTATCATCAACATTACATTCCCAGTCTTCATTTGTATAAACCTTCAAATCAAAGTTACCTACATATGGATACCATAATCCATAGTCAATAGTACCTTTCAAATATGTGAATATCCTTTTGGTTGCTATCAAGTGTGTCTCCTTTAGATTCTTCTGAAACATGGCAACTAAACCAACTGCATGAGCAATATCTGGTCTGTTGTGAACAACATAATGTAGTTTCCCTATCATTTATTTGTACTCCTTTTCATCAATAGATGCAACATCGTCCTCCTTTGACAGTTTACAACCTATAACCATTGGTGTCCCGATTGGTTTATAATCACTCATTCCAAATGTCTTCAATACCTCTTTCACATAATTAGATCGTGTGATAAAAATACCACTCTTCATCTGCTGAATTTGCAAACCTATGAAGAATTTTATCTCTCCTACTAGAGACATTTCAAATTCACTTTTCATCTCATTTGCAAAGTCATCACTCATGTCATCATTTCCTCCAAATATGATATCATCCACAAACACTTCACTAACTAGTATCTCATCTCCTTCAGATTTGAGATATATATTGCTATCTTCATTGGTTCTCTAAAAACCTATCTTCATCAGGTGTGAATGTAGCTTTTCATACCATACTCTCGGTGCTTACTTCAAACCATACTCTCGGTGCTTACTTCAAACCATATAGTGCCTTGTGCAGTTTACACATCATATCCTTTGCATTAGTAAACACATAACCATTTGGTTGCTCAATATATACTTCTTCTTCCAGTATTCCATTTAGAAATGTTGACTTCACATCCATCTGATATACTTTGAATCCCTTATATGCTGCAAATGCAAGTAGAGTCATAACACCTTCCAATCTAGATACTGGTGCAAATGTCTCACCATAGTCTTCTCCTTCCTCTTGTGCATAACCTTTGCATACCAGTCTAGCTTTGTTTTTGACTACTACTCCATCTCCATTCAGTTTATTTCTAAATACCCATTTAGTACCTATCACATTTTTATTCACCGATCTGGGTACTAGGGTCCATGTATTGTTCTTCTCAATCTAGTCAAGCTCCTCTTCCATAGATTTAATCCAGTGATCATCTCCAAATGCTTCCCTAGAAGTTTTAGGCTCAATAGTGGAGATCATGCAAGAATTCTCTTTGATTCTTCTTCTAGTTAATACTCTAACATCTTTATCTCCAATAACCCGGTTAGGATTATGTTTGAGTCTCACATACCTTGGAATGACATGATCATTATCTTCAGGTTCTTCTTCCTCACCATGATCATCTTCTTTTGAATCTACCTGTTCCGATTGAACTGGTACTACAACATTCACTTCACCAACTTCTAGCTCACTAGTTTTGGTTCCAAAATCAGAATGCAAGGTTCATCTTCCTTCTTTTCCTTACTGGTTTCTCCTAAAACTTCAGGACACTCATCCACTCGAACATCAACACTCTCAATGATTCTATGTGTCTAGTTGTTGTAACATTTGTAGGCCTTACTCTTGGTGGAGTAACCAAGAAATATGCCTTCATCACTTTTAGCCTCAAACTTACTAACATAGTCACCTCTCTTGATAAAACATTTACTGCCAAAAATCTTAAAATAACTAACATTAGGTGATCTACCATACCAGTATTCATAAGGAGTCTTATCCTTACCTCTCTTTACCAATATCTGGTTCATAGTGTAGACAGTTGTGCTGATAGCTTCTCTCTAGAAATTTTTTGCTACACCTCCTTGTATTAGCATCATTCTAGCAGCTTCAAGAACTGACTAGTTGTTCCTCTCTCCAATACCATTTTGTTGTGGTGTCCTCGGTGTAGAAATCTGCATCTTAATTCCATTGTCTTCACAATATCTAGTGAATTCCTCTGAATTAAATTCACCTCCTTGATCAGTCTTCAGACACTTTATCTTCTT
Source organism: Cryptomeria japonica (assembly GCF_030272615.1). Classification (NCBI taxonomy): domain Eukaryota; kingdom Viridiplantae; phylum Streptophyta; class Pinopsida; order Cupressales; family Cupressaceae; genus Cryptomeria; species Cryptomeria japonica. The sequence continues at coordinate 533,166,509 of NC_081407.1, forward strand.
ACCCCTTTCCTTTTCAGCTAAGGCCTTGAATGCCTTGAACTTACCAAGGCTTCTATTTTATCCTTCAAGAATGTGACCCACATCATTCTTGAGCAACATCAGTGAAGATCATAAAATATCTGTCACCTTGAATACTTTTAGTCCTTATTGGTCCACAAAGATTTGTATGAACCAAATCTAACAAATGTTCTGCTGAAAAATATTTGCTCTTAAAAGTTTAGGATGTGATCTTTCCTAACTAACATTCCTTACATAGAGCATTCACCGGTTTGTCCAACTGAGGCAAACCTCTTACCAACTTGGACTTACTGACTTTGACAATATTATGAAAAATTATATGACAAAATCTTTGATGTCAACACCAACTATCATTTACTTTAGCAATTAAACAATTGTTCACTTTAATTTTTCAGGTGAAATAGGTTACCTTTTTTCTGCTTGCCAGTTGCAATTAGTTCACCTTTGCTCCCATAGATTTTGCACTTTTCATTCTTAAATTCCAGTGGATAACCTCTATTATTGAGTTGAGATACACTTAAAATAATGTGCTTTAATCCTTCTGTATGCGGGAAAAGCGGGTCGATAGAACTCAATATGTGAAAAACGGAGCTCTATGGAGCCTTGCTCACACACTCATAGGACTTCTTGGTGCAATCTATGGAGTAATGAAGTATCACTCAGCTTCCCAAGGTGGGTCCCCTGGTTCTCTATCTTACACAATCCCTCAAACCAATGTTTTTGCTCTCAGATCACTGAGCAAAGTGGTTTAGGGATGGAAAATGCAAGAACGAGGGATGCTTTTTATTGATTTAATATGAGATGCATCCTAAACTATGCATGATTCTAGAAATGCATTAAACTAACTATAAGATGACAAGGTTAGTAAACAAATACTATCCTAGCATACTATATTAGTTAATGATTTAAGCTAATGATAATAGAAAGTATTCTAAACATGCATATTTAGACCAATTCCTAGTTAAAAGAGAGGCTAAATGATGAGCATAAATGATATATGAAAGCTTGAATGTATTTGAGCATAAGTGTGATACTACAAACTTGGATTATGAAAATGGAGGAATGAGAGCTCTATTTATAGCAAAAATAGGGCAATGGATGGTCAAGATTGAAAGAGTTGATCAAGGGTTGAGTTTGAAAGTTGGGAATCCATGTTTGCAATTAGCACTAATGAAATGGTGACAAGTGTCAACATAGGGTTGGGTTGATAGAAGGGGTTGGAGGCATTAAATGCCTGAGAAGACCTTATGGTTATCTAGAGGGTAAGGGTCAAGCCTAAGTTAGGCTTATCCATTGGATTAAGAGTTAATCCAAGGATAAAACCTTGTGCAAATGATTAAGAAATAATCATGGTCAAAGCAATGAATACTTGATGAGACCCTTGGGTTGGATGAAGGTTAAGTTAGGCAAAAAGTCTCTAACCATGTAAGAGGGTTGAATTAACCATTAATGGTTTGGGAGACTTTGGAAAATTAAGTGGTTGAAGACTTGAAGCCTTTAATGGTTATCAAAGACTTTAATGGTTTGAAAAGTGACTTCCCTTTGCTTAGGGATGTGACAAAGTTTAGAAGATGGGTTAGGCTAATTAGAAGCGATTAGAAGAGTCTAGAAGGGATTAGAAATAGGTTTTAGAATGCAAGTGGGAGATGTAGGAAAATGCAAGTGGATGGAGGGATAATAGGATTTAATTGAAATAAAGTTAATTTAATTCAATTTGGTTGTAATTCGGGGAAATTAAATAAATTAGATTTATTCAATTTAGGATAACTATTTAATTAAATTTGAATTTAATTAAAAGTGAATAGGGGGGATTTAATTGAATAAAATGATTTATTCATTAAATGGGTATAGTGAATTTAATTGAGTAATTTACTTAATTAAATAGAGGAATGTGGGTAATTTAATTAAATTGGATTTAATTAAATAGAGAAATGAACATAAAATATTCATTTAGGAATATGGTCATTTTTATACGTCTACATTTTGCCCCTCTTTGAAGTGACGTGTGTGCACATGTTATTTCAAAGAAAATGATGTTTTATTGTGATTTATGATCAAATGAAATTTTTGTGTTGCTCTTATGATTTGCAAGTCGTGCCCCAGATTTGATTTGATGCGTGATGCCCCATCGGGAGATGAATCAATATTTTGAAAATTTTGATTGGATTTGATGATTTGTGTGTGGTATGTATGATTTTGTCTATGTGAAATGTTGAAATTGATTCATCTCCCGATAATGTACATTGTGTAGGGTATAAGGGAGACCGCGAGCAAATTACATACCTGATTTCCTAACCCTAATTTCATTTTCCTCCTATAAAAGGGGAAAAGGGCTTTGATTTGATTCATTTGTGCATTGTTGACTTTGGAGAAAGAGAATTTGGAGAGAAGTCAAAATGCCTATTCCGTATTCCAGGCATCGTTTTGAGTGCATTCGGAGGTATCAGAGACCTGCCGCATATGGACCACCAGTAAGTCAACACTTTTGACCCTTTTTTTTATTTTTTATTTTGTTGTTTTGGGTCATTTTTTGATTTTTGAAATTTGGTTTTAGCGTTTTAGCGCGTCAAAGTCGCAAATTAGCGCATACAAAAATTTAGGTAGCACATGAAGCTTAATTTTAGGGCTACGTCCGAAACAAAATAGCGTAGTGCATAGAAAGTCTAGGTTAGCGCAGGGAGTGAAAATAGCGCATGCCGAACGTAGGGTAGCGCGTCAGGTCAACAGGGTAGCATGTAGGGTAGACCTAGTGCATAGGGGTCACAGGGGTTCGCATGGGTAAGGGGTTTTAGTGCGTAGGGTAGACCTAGCGCATAGGGTCAAATAGGTAGCGCCAGCGAGGTATAGGTTAGCGCATGGATAGGTTTTAGCGCATAGGGTAGGTTAGGTGGCACATGGTGAAAAAAGACTAGCGCGTAGAGTCAGTCTAGCGCATAGGGTAAATAGATTAGCGCGTGGGAAAAACAGCCTAGTGCATGGGTAGATTTAGCGCAGCGAGAATCTGTTTTAGCGCATTTAGGAAAAATTTTGTGAGATGAGGTGATTTGTGAAAGTGTTGTGTTTTGCTGTCATGGTTTTTATTGATTTATCCAATATGAGTGTCGATATAACTTGTTTTGATTTGCGATATTTCAAGTTATGTATAGATATTAATGTGTTGTTTTGATCAAAGTATGATTTGTTTGCACACTGTGTTTCAAGTTCAATGTGTGAAGCCTGATTTGTGTTACAAGCTGATATGGGTTGGAAACTTGAGTTGTTTTTCAAGCTGATATGGGTGGGAAACTTGAGTTGTTTTACAAGTTTATGTGATTTGGAGACTTGAGTTGTGTTACAAGTTTTGATATGGTTTTTGATAACTTGAGTTGTTTTACAAGTTGATATGAAATGATAGGATTTTGAACTTGATGTAGATGAGCAAATTGTTTCATGTTGTTGATGTGAGTTTGATTTTTATATCTTTGTTTTGATGTGGAAACTGATATTGAACTTGTTTTGCTGGTTGACAGGAGCGATTGGGCGTGGTGCAGTCGCGTGAGCGATTTCCTAGGCCTTGGACTCTGATACCACGGTTGACACAGACCGACTTGGATATTATTGAGAGATGCGGGTTGACGTCCTTGTTGGATATGCCTCAGTTCACTGTGAACCAGGGGCTACTTATAGTGCTCGCAGAGAGGTGGCACAGCGACACGAACACCTTCCATTTTGCCACAGGTGAGATGACAGTTACACCAGAGGACTGTTACAGGATTCTGCGCATACCAGTAGTAGGTGCACTACTACCATATGAGAAGTCAGAGGAGGGTGGCACAGAGGCACTTCGCCGTATTTTTCATGATGAGACAGTATGTGGATATGAGATCCCATGGCAGGAGTTCTTAGACTTGGATTATGCACCTCTTCCATCAGTACTGGCAGGGTTTATCGGTGGATTCCTTTGTCCTGATCGTAGGTCAAAGGGATTCTCTATGACGCTCTTATAGGTATGGTGCTGGGAGCACATTCCGGCTGCTAGGCCATTAGCAGACAGAGATAGGCCCATTGGACATGCCTATGCTTATGGATATAGGGGTCTAGTTGTCTAGCGGAAGCTGGGCAAACTAGAGTATTGGAGGAGAGTTTTGGATGACATCGATATGGTCACATGGTGACCGTATACAGGGTGTGAGGTGTGGGCGGAGGATGGGCTGGAGATGCCCTGTGTATTTATGATGAGATATCTGATTGGGAGGACCCCATTTGTTATTCAGAGGTTTGTGGTGACCAGAGTTTTGCGACAGTTTGGTCGACAGCAGGGTATACCTCAGGGGGCTTGTTTATATGCACGACGCAGGCAGGATATATCAGATTGGAGCTCGACCATTGATAGTGCGGTGGTGGTGGAGGAGTTTGTTGGTTTGGCGGGCTAGATATGGGATTATGCCCTGAAGATTTTGGATGTGGGCATGATTGATGAGTTCACGAGATTGTTTGCTGCGTGGGCAGTGGCCAGGATATCGAATCCTGAGGAGATGCGGCCGACATTTGATGATGATGATGAGGAGGGAGAGGGAGATGATGAGGATGATGGGGATGGTGGAGGAGGACGATGAGGGAGAGGAGTTAGAGGGAGGAGGGGAGATAGAGGGAGGAGAGGAGATAGAGGTTTGGAGAGAGCAGTCAGACGGGCGGTGATAGACAGGGGGAGAGGTGGAGAGGGGAGGGTGGGGGAGGTTCTAGCCGTAGTGGGGGGTACTGACAAGGTGATACGGCCAGCACAGAGGAGGAGGACGGATGTGCTCCCACCTCCAGCACTGAGGACAGGCAGAGTTAGAGGGGATGTCCCTGCGCAGGTACCGCTACGGGTTTGGATCCCCACTCATGTTGAGGATGCATAGATTCAGATTCTGCAGGTGACTGTACAGTAGCTGCAGGCACAGGTTTTGACATATCAGTGACAAATTGCACAGTTGACCACTAAGCGGGACACAAAGATAGAGCAGAGGGGGCGAGCGGAGGAGCTTGCAACCAGCGTGCAGATAGCAGCGACAGGTGGTCCGATGAGAGACACCCTGAGAGAGCTATCTTTGAGAGCTCAGGAGGTGGAGTACTACTGTCGGCATTATGAGGCTGCGGTACCCAGGGATCGCTGAGTACAGAGCTTCACACAGTCAAGATCTAGTCGATCTCAAGATACTGGGTCGTAGTCCGAGAGCCGAGGTGTGATAGGGCCATCGAGACAGGATCCCCCTGGAGATCTAGGGGTGGGACATCTGGAGTCAGACCATCTCCGTTGTATTTTTTATCATTGTATTCTTTGTACTGGACACAAAGATGATAGATTTTGTACATTTTGATCATTTTTGGAGATATATATATATATACGGCATCATTATCTTTGATCATGTGGTGTGTTTATATGGATGGATGTGCTTATGTGTTCTTTTCGTTATGTGATGATGATGCAATGCTTAAATATATGATATAATGTATGATGCAGTGAGATGTATGATTTTATATGCTGTGAGATGTATCTTGAAAATGAGATGTATGATAATGATATGCAACTAATTGTAAAATGATATGCAACTATGTTAAAATGATATGCAACTATTTTAAAATGATATGCAACTATGTTTTTGGTAGCATCATCATTTTGTATTTGTCATCCGATATAGCCATATGTTGTTTGCTTTATTTGTAAGTATCATCATTGAGCATTGATTTGTTGAGGATATGTTGAAAATTTATACAAGCACAATGGTATAATTGAACCATAATGACCTGAGAAAAATTTACATGATGTTTGATTTTGCAAGATAGCACAAGTGTCAAGGTATAATTGAACTAGGACGACCTGAGTGCGTATTGCATAAATAGACAAGATTAAATCATTTGTATGCGTGAAGTGGAATCAGATCCTCAGTGATATTCAACGTATCACGTCTCGAGGCAAGTATTCACACAGTACAAGTGATCGCCTCCCAGACAGAAGACTAAGAAAATATTGGAAGTTCTCCATGATCTCTAGCTTTGAAGCATTTTAGTGAGAAAAGGAAGAGAATCCAATAATTGAAAAAGTTCAAAATGCAAAACTAATCAAGATTTTTATGCGATAATGCAACATTCAGTACTTCAGAAAATCATCCATCCTTGGTATTTATGTGAATTTTTTTGTTTTGTTTTGCGATGAAACGTAGTTTTATTTGTTGGATGCCATACTGCGGAGTTTTGCTTCTAGTTTTTGACATCTTGAATGTTCGCAAGTTTTGACGATTTTAATGCCCCTAGCTGAGTGTGGCTCTTGATGTGAATATGTACAGTGATTTCCAAGCCATGGTGGAATGTGTTAAGAGGATATATATGGATAAACCAGGATAGTGACTACGCTAAGTATGTCCTGAATGGATATGTGCTAAGTGTCGGGCAATGGCCGATAGTGTTTGTACAGATAAAATGGTATGGAGATAGATAGAGGAGCCATTCTTTCACAAGAGCGCATGTTTACCAGGTTTTCACCATTCGTTTTTATTATACTTTTTTTTTTTTTTTTGCTTTTTCTAGATTTTTTGATTTTTTTGCTTGTTTTGGCTTTTTCCGTGCACTAGGCTACTTAAGTGTAGTACTTCTTCAGATGGATGCTGTTAGTTGGTTCATCGAGCACATCTCCTTCTAAAGTTGTTAGCTGATAGGCACTTGATCCATAGATTGATATGATGACATAAGGACCCAACTAGTTAGGTTCAAATTTCCCTTTCTTTTCTCGATCTTGCTGATTTCTTGAATTTTCTTTGAGGACTAGGTCACCAACTTTGAAGTTGCGAGGGATGACCTTGTGATTGTAGCTCCTGCACATGCATTGTTGAGATGCTTTGAGATGAGTGTAAGCATGTTGATGTCTTTCATCTAATAGTTCAAGTTCTTGCAGTCGGTTAACTCGATACTCTTCATCTGGGATTAAACCTTTCAAAGAGACTCTGAGAGATGGGATTTCTACTTCCAGGGGTAAAATGGCTTCTGATCCATATACCAATGAGTATGGTGTTGCTCCTATAGGTGTGCGGATGCTGGTTCTGTATGCCCAAAGTGCTGGATTGAGTTGTACGTGCCAATATTTGCCTGCATCATTCACTGTTTTCTTTAGGATTTTTAGTATTGTCTTGTTAGATGCTTCTGCTTGACCATTTCCCTGTGGGTAGTATGGTGTAGAGAACTGATATTGGATTTTGAATTTTTCACATAGTTCTTGTACATCTTGGTTTTTGAAAGGCCGTCCATTATCGGTGATGATGGAACTTGGAATACCATATCTGCAAATTAGATAATTTAGGATAAAAGAGGCAATTTGTTTCCCAGTCACTGTGGTCATGGGAACTGCTTCTATCCATTTGGTAAAGTATTCTGTTGCTGTTATAATAAACTTGTGTCCATTTGAAGATGAAGGATGAATTTTGCCAACTAAGTCTAGTCCCCACTGACAAAAGGGCCAGGATGTCGTGAATGGCTGTAATTCCTGTGCTGGTGCATGTATCAGATTACCATGGATCTGGCATTTAGGACATTTCTTGGTGAAGTGATATGAGTCTTTCTCCATTGTAGGCCAGTAGTATCCCATCCTTAGAAGTTTTTTAGCAAGAGTAATACCACTTGAATGTGTGCCACAAATACATTCGTGAAGCTCATGTAAAGTAGAATCAGAATCATTACGATCAAGGCAACAAAGAAGAGTACCATCTAGACCTCGACGATACAAAGTATCAGCGGTAAGGGTATAACGGGCAGCTTGCCGGATAAAGTTACGTTTTTTGTTACGGGATTGGTCAATTGGTAAGATATTGTTCTTGAGGTAGTCGTATATTGGTCCATATAACGGAGAATCTGAACCAGTCAAGGCATAGATAACATGGGATTCAGAGTGGTCATAGGTTGGGGAGAACAGTTGCTCTACCAGGAACTCGTAACGACTCTGTTGCTCTGGAATTTGTAGTAATGAAGCGATAATAGCCATGGCATTGGCTGCTTTGTTGTTCAACCTTGGTATTTTCTCGAAGGTGATATGCATAAAATACTGTTTGAAGTCATCCACCATTCATTTGTAGGGCAGCAACTTGTCATCCTTTGTCTGATAGTCATTATTGATTTGATTGACGATGAGTTGTGAGTCTCCATAGACCTTTAACTTTGTGATTTTCCATTCTACGGCCATTTTGATGCCTATAACCAATGCCTCATATTCAACCACATTATTTGTGCATGGGAACATAAGCCTATATGATTTTGGTATAGTGTGTCCTTCAGGAGTGATGAATAGAATGCCAACACCTAAAACATGTTGTGTGTAGGATCCGTCAAAGTATAGGGTCCATTGTTTGGTAGAAAGAGCAAGAACGTCCCTGTTTAAAAATTCAATCTCCATGGTTTGGTTTCTTGGTAGAGGTGCTTCAGCCAGCTGATCTGCAATGGCTTGTCCTTTGATGGCTCGACTTTTTGTGTATTAGATGTCGAATTCACTGAGAATCATGACCCATTTAGCCAATCGGCCTGTAAGTGCTGCCTTGCTGAGTAGATATTTGAGAGGATCAATTTTTGCTACTAGCTTAATGGTGTGTGCTAGCATATAATGTCAAAACTTCTGAGATGCAAAGACCACTGTTAGGCAAGCCTTTTCAATGAATGTATAGTTGAGTTCATAGCCATTCAATGTCCTACTGATATAATATATGGCTTGTTCCTTTCCTTGTTGATCTTCTTGTGCCAATAGTGCCCCCAGCGATATATCTGTTGTTGAGATATATAGGATAAGAGGCTTTCCTATGACTGGTGGTACTAGAACTGGTGGATTCATCAGGTACTGTTTGATTTGGTAAAAAGATTCTGTGCACTTGGTCTCCCATCTGAATGATACATTTTTGTGGAGTAAATGGTTAAATGGTAGACTTTTATCTGCTAGCTGAGCGATGAATCGCCTGATTGATTGAAGTCATCCTTGTAGAGATCTAAGTTGACTGATATTCTTTGGTAGGGGCATTTCCATAATGGCTTGTACCTTTGCTGGATCTACTTCGATACCTTTAGCTGAGACTATGTAGCCTAGTAATTTGCTTGATGTAACCCCGAAGACACACTTCTTAGGGTTGAGTCTGACTTGGAATTTCTCCAATCAATCAAAGATCTTTGTCAGGATGTTGAGATGTTCCACTCTAGTGAAGGATTTAGCTAGTAAATCATCCACGTAATCTTCCATAAATGTGTGCATCATGTCATGAAAGATTGTTGTCATTGCTCTTTGATAAGTGGCCCCTACATTCTTTAAGCCAAAAGGCATAACATTCCAATAGTACGTTCCCCAAAGATAGGTGAACGCAGTTTTATCTTGATCTTCTGGGGCTATTTTGATTTGATTATAGCCTGAGAAACCGTCCATTAGTGAGAGCATTGCATGGCCTGCTGTGAGATCTACAATTATGTCGATACTGGGCAGAGGAAAGTCATCTTTTGGACAAGCTTTGTTGACGTCTCTAAAGTCAGTGCATATTCTTATACTACCATCTGGTTTTGATACTGGAACGATGTTGGAAATCCATTCTACATAGTCAATGGGTCGGATGAATCCGACATCTAATAGTTTCTTTAGTTCAGTTTTGACCATGAGTGCTACCTATGGATTCATCTTTCGTAGCTTTTGCTTGACTGGTTTAACTCCTGAAGAGATGGACAAGTGATGCATGATTAAGTGTGGATCCACTCCGGGCATATCAGCATATGACCAAGCAAAGTTAATTTGCTGTTCTTTAAAGAAAATGATGAATGCTGATCTTTTTTCCTCTGTCAGAGATTCTACAAGGTGTATGTTTTTGACTGCTTCTGTGGTACCAATGTTGATTGATTGAGTAGGCTCAATCAATATGGGTGATCGCTCATGAAAGTGCTCAGGAAGAGTGTCAAGTCTCCCATCGTTAGGTACCTTAAAAAGGTTTTCACCCTCAGATGCGTCCTTTATTTTTACTTTTTTGTGATCTAGAGCTGCCATTGACTGGTTTTGAGCATTGGATCTTTCATTTGGTTTATTTTTGCGACTGAGAGACTTGGCACTCCCTGATTGGCAGACATCGTTACTTTGTTCACTGGTAGAGCCTGTTTCCGGATTTACGGTACATAGGTAATGGATAATAGATTAATCATCTGGGAAAATTGGTATATCATGGATTTCAGGTTCATCCCAGTCGATGAGGTCAGGAAAGACAAGCGGTAAGGAATTGTTAGGTGGATCAAGTTCTGCTGCTATAAGTGTTAGGACAGAGTTTTCATCGTGATTGTTCTTGGTTTTAAAGAAGTCCAAGATTTTGTCGAGGTCTTCAATGGTATTATCTTCCATATAGACTTGTTCATAATGTTTCTATTCGCTTTCCTTGGTGTCATAGATATTCTGTGGTCCAAATTCAAGAGGTCTATCTTCTGCATTATGTTCTTCTTGAGAAAGGGATATGGAATCAGTATCATTAGGGATATCTGTAGTAGCATTGGAGTAGGTACCCCATTCATATTCATTGGAATCAGTCTCTGAGGCATCATCCCAGATTCTATCAGTACTGTAAACAGGTATGTTGTATGGTGAAAATAAATCTTTGATGATAGATACCAGTTTGATGTTTTTTGTTGATTCGGTGTCAAATCCTGCTTCGACTTTCTATATTTGTTCATAGACTGTGCTTCCTCGGGGAGGAATAATGGTATCCAAAGATGATATTATTTATTCTTGAGATATTGGTGTTTGAATATGAGCTACTGCTGCATATATGGCCTTCTTGTGGCTTAGAAGCTTTCCTTGATGTAACTTCTGATCTTGACGTTCCTGTGCCTTGCGGATTGTTTCTGCTGATTCAAAGAGTGCTTCCTGCTAGGATTCTTCTTTGTACTTCTTCTTTACTTTCCATTGAGGTTTTGTAGTTATGTGGGGTGGCTTTCTTAATAGGAAAGTGAGCTTACAACCTAATCCTACTTTGTTTCTACTGGGTTGTGAAGGAAGATCTATGGGTTTAGTGACTCCTTCTTTGCATTTCTCAATAGGTCCTTTACCGTCATATCCCATTTGTTGCATGATTAAGTATCCTTTTCCATACAGGTGTGTATGGTAGAACAATGTCTAGAGCAGCTGCTCTGTTACCTTCTTCCTCATCTTTGTATAACTAGCTAAGAACATCCTTGTCTTTTGATTCATGTGCTAGAGTGCCCAATTGGATGAAGGTACCATCAAATTTGGTGATGGGCTGAGTGGCCAGATGTATTGATGTAGTAGGCAATCCATGAGATCTAGTTGATGTTGGCAATTTGGCCAAACATAAGGGCTCCAAAGAGTATTCTCCCATGCCTTGGTCTTTGATTTGCATTTTCTATTTGAAATCTCCAAATAAGGAGTTGGACTTTGCTGTTTGGAGATCTGATGTTGAAGATCGCTGCTTTTCTCTATTATGAGGAACCAAACTGTCTTGGGCTGCCCCCATTACGTTGCAATGTTGAAATGGATTATGATCAATAGATATGGAGATTTATTGTCCATCATAAGGAAATTTGACACACTGGTGATACATAGAAGGTACTGCTTGCATTTCATGTATCCAGGGTCACCCTAACAAAATATTGTAGGTGAGATCTATGTCTAAGACCTGACACATAGTATCTTTTTGCACTGGTCCCACTTGAATGGGTAACATCATAGTTCCTTTAGAGGACCTTTCCTCATCATCATATGCCTTTATGGTAATCTTCTTGCAGGGATCAATAGACTCTTCTGAGAAGCCTAATGCATGGATAAGGTTTAAAGTACATATATTAAGTCCGACTCCTCCATCTATTAAGACTCTTTTTACTCGGTGTTTGCAAACAATGACTTTGATATGGAGAGGAGTGTTATGCGGATGGCTTAAGGAAGCATTGTCATGCTCTGAGAAGGTGAGGTTATGAGGTCCAGTCATATGGGCGACCATGGCTTGAAATTTGTCTGTATCCAGATTTTGAGGTATATTGGTTTCCAATAGCGCTTGTTCCAATATGTCTTTGTGCTTCGGTGATAGTTTCAGCAATTCTAGTATAGATATCTGAGCTGGAGTTTTGCGTAGTTGGCTAACCAAGTCATATTGGATTTTTGGTGTAGTAGTTGTAGGTGACGTATGTCCTTTCAAGACATATTTCTGAGTTCGGGTTGTTACATTGATAGATTCATGATCACGCCGATCTCGGATGGTGATGACATTACTTGATGATCTTCAGCTAATATGTGATTTATGGTGTTGTTGTAGATATGGTTGATACAAGCTCCGCGTGTATCATCCGAGGTTGGAGTGCCATCTTTGTTGTAATTTGGGAGAGGATTTTTAAAGGCTCTGTGATCACCATTTGTTTTGAGACCATCTACTGTTAAGTCACCTCGATCAATCATGTCTTGCACCATGTGTTTCAATCTCATGCAATCGTTCGTCCGATGACCCTTGTTACGATGGAAATCACAATAGTGTGAATCATTCCACCAAGGTGGTTTGATTTGGGGTTCATAGTTGCTGATTGTAGGCAAGGAGAGAATTTTGTTTGCCAGAAGTTCTCTGAATGCTGATTCTAGTGATTGCCCCAGTGGTGTGAAGATACGCTTTTGGAAATTGTTAGTGTTGTTGCGTGAATTGTTGTTAGGTCCTGGATTCATGTTTTTGCTTTGAGTATCATTGGTGTTGTTTGGGTTGAGTTGTCCTTGATCGGTGTTTGGTGCATATGTGTTAGCATTTGGATTAGCATTTTTAGGATTTTTCGTATTTTGAGGATTTCCGGATAATGCAAGCACTGGTTGCTTAGATTTGGGATCATGTGATTCATTGTTGCCTTCATTTTTGTTTCGAGTCCAAAATTGAGATTTGTCTAGGCTACTGTTGTTTTGGTTATTGTAGTTTGATGAGTTTGTTCCTTCCTTGTAGAATTTGAGTGTTCCCTTTTTGACACATGCTTCCTCTACTTGAATTGCATTTTCAATCAATTTAGCAAAAGACAGTATGCATTGAAGTTTTAGCCTGTAACTCATTTCACCATTCAAATTGTCAATGAAGATTTCCATTTTCTCCTTTTCAAGAATATCTCGAGGATATCTGGAGACCATACGTCGCCAGCGTTGAAGGAATATCATGAATGTTTCATTGTTCTTTTGTTTGGTGTTGCAAACATCTAGCATGGTTATGGCATGTTGGATGTTATAGGAGTTTTGGGTTATGAATTTGTTAACCGATTCATCAAATGATCTGACAGGTGGTGTAATTTTGGATAACCATTCCATTGTTTGACCTCCCAGGCTTCTTGGGAATAACCTCATCAGATAGGTGTCATCATGAGCAAATTCAAGACTCATTATGCAAAATTCTCAAACATGATCTCGGGGATCACTTTTCCCATCATATTTATCAAATCTGGGAACATTTCAGTTTGGAGGAAAAGGCACCATGTTCAATCTTTTGTCAAATGGATAAGGACATGTTTCGTTTAAAGAGTACCGCACTGTTGTCCCTTGTTGTGTGTCATGTATTTGTCTTTGTAACATTTGCATTTGTTAAGTAAGAGCAACCAAAGGCACATTATTTTGCCAAGGAAGAAACTCTTCCCTTGTATTAGTTCTTAGTTGAAAAGGTGTGTTAAATGGTATATTTTGCTCTGGAGTTTCTAGCTTAGGTATACGCATTTCTGATATACGTTGTTCTGGAATGTGTTGCTTAGGTATGTGTTGTTCAAGGTTACGAGTTTCTTCTTCTCTTTGTTGTTCTTGATATGCATATTGTCGAGATCCGGTTCTAAAGATGTTTGTGCCTAAATCTTCGGGAAGTTTAACGCCTTTACTTGTGAGCATGAGCAGATACTTTTCTTTGTCATTTTCCATAAGCCTTTCTACAAGCTTTTGGAATGAAAAGTTTTCCTGACATTCCTGAAGAAGCGCTTCAGAAATTTCAGTTTCTTCTAAGTGTGGAACTTCAAAAGGATTTGACAACCTTCAATTCATACTAGATTCTGCGTGTGTCTCGCTTTGTTGGTTTCTTTGAGAGCGAGTAACAGGTATTTTAGTAAAAAATTTCTGTGACAAAGGGGACAAAATCCTCTTCGATGTGTTGCTCAGGGGTTGATGGTTCAAATCGGGGTGTGTTGTACATGATGCACTCGTCAGGGAAGAATGTAGGATTAATCTTTCCCCCGCGATTAATTTGTTGACTGAATGCGGATTTTTGACAGAATGCTCTAGTTTTCAAAGGTTCCTTGTTAAATTCGTTGGATTTGTTCTTGATATAGCGTTTGATGTGATGAAGGAATATTCTATGAGATTTGAAGAGTTGACGATTGATGTATAAAAACTTGTTTCTTTTGATAAATTTGGAAAAACTAGGTTGTTGTTTCTTCAACGTGATGTTACGATAGAGGTTCTTTCTTCTCAGAATAGGGGGATTAGTCATGCATGAGTGATCAATGGTTTCCTTTGATTTGTTTGGATTCAGTTGATCTTGTTTGGAAAATTTCAAATCTTACTCTATCAAAGTGAAGGTTTAGATGCCCCTTCATGACAAAGCATGTCAAATGATATGGATAAAAGCCTCCTGATATGGAGACTTGATTTGACAACTTGAGATTTTTAAACAAGTGTTTTTGAGATGAAATCCGTAAGATGGTAAAGGATTTTGTTGATACTGATGATGAGGTTTCCAAATTATGATAAGATAGACATGTTTTATTGTGCGATCAGTTTAGGATTTTTACAACGTTTGTTTTGACACAAATTTAGCTCAAGAAATAGTTTTAACAGTTTGTTTTCACTACTCTGTTTTGGTGAAAAATGTTGTTTGATAATGAGAGGCTTTTGAAAATATTTTCAAAAATTTTAAAATTCCTCATTGTTTTTCCCTCTGTCTATATGTTTTTGATCACGCGCTAAAACAGGGACGAAATGCGCTTCCAAAATTACTCCAAGCGCTAAAATTATGACCACACGTGCTAAGCTGCCCCCAGACACGCGTTAAAGTTTTGACTGTTCAAAAAAATTGTTTTCTACTTGTTTAAAAAGTCATGCGCTAGCCTGGGCCTGTGATGCGCTAACTTGTGAACCTGATGCGCTAATGTTTAGTTTCCACATGCTAGACTATTTTTCTGATTCGCTAAATGTTTTAACACTGTTTTGATTTTGGGATAAAACGCTACTGTTTGCAACCAACGCGCTAAATTGACGGTTGGATGCTCTAACAAAAGTACCTCACGTGCTAAGAAGTTGCTCTTACGCGCTAAACTGCTTTGATTTTTCCTTTGGTTGGTTTTTTTTTTTGTAAATTTTGGATTTTTGTTATGAATTTTTTAGGTTTGATGGATGATTTTCTGAAGTAGTAAATGCAAGCACGACACAAAAAGTACAACAATTTTGCCTAATCTAACAAAAAGTGTATGTTCTATGAGGATGTGCTCAAATCCCCAATGTTTTAACAGGTTTGGATACGAATAATACACTTCAGAAAGACTCTTTATTCAAAGGTCATAAATAACATCATAGCCCACTAGTCTTGATACTCCGTCAGCTCAAATAGCCGTGTCACCCCCTAGAGGGTGCCCATTTTTTTGCCTTTTGTCAGAAATTAACTCAAAGTGAATCGCTTCACAGTTGAGTAGTTATCTTGGGAGATATATGGTGAGTAATCTTGGGGGCGGATTCTTCCCCACCCTTGCACTATGATGTTATAAATGTCTGGTTACTGACTCGGTTCAAAGCTTCTATTTCTATGGTTCGTAATCAGGCTTCCTGTTCGGCTGTTAGTGATAAACTCCCTCAGGAGGCTTCCCAACCTTTAGAACAAAGGCTTTACGTATCTCGAGGATATTGGGGGAAGGCTAATCGCTGCGCGTAACCCTTGAAAAGGACTTTCATCACTTTCCACTTTTGATTATACTGGGTTGGAATACTTGGCGTTAAAACCACTTCCCACTTAGGTCGTTCCCTTCACACTGGCCATAAATGGCTTTAAGAGTTGATTTCAACTCCTTGGGAAGGCAGGCCTGCTAAAGGTTTTATTGCTTGAAGTAAAGAAAGCTTTTAAGAGTGGTCTGGATTTTTGATCACCCAATTAAGGGGAGAGCATATTCCTTCCACTTTCGAGACAAGGCAAACAAGGTTATTTTTAGCCTTCAAGACAATGATTTGCTAACTTCTATTTGGAAATGTTGCTCCAACAAACATGATGTTCTTTTTAACCTTTCATAGCAAAGTGTGTATTTCCAAAACTTTTGTAAAACAAGCCTGGTCAACAAAGTAAATCGTGATGTTGGTCAACAAAATGAATTCGATAAAGGGGAAGGACTTCCCTCTTTTGATTTGCTTCAAAATAAAATGAGGTTCTTTTACTTTTCAAAATAAAGTGAATCCTTTTAAACACCAAAGGATGGTGAGGTTCTTTTTAAGCCCGTTGCAAGAAAAACGAAATTTTGTGTTGTTCTTGTTAGAGCCCAAAGTGAGAAATTTTCTCCTAGAAAAGCAAGAAAAGATTTTGATTTGTTGTTCATTTTATTTGCCCAAAATAAAAGTGAGTTCAATTTTATTTAAACAAGAAAAGAAAGAAATTTAAACTTTGGCTAACTTAGAAAAGTTAGTAAAAATTTAAACTACTTTAATTCTAGCCTAAATAGAATAAATTCAAAACCTGCAGAAAACCAGTCAATTTGTTAGCAAAAAGGCGAATTCCGTGGACTTCCACAACTCTAAATTTTAGTTTCTGTTACAAATTAATTTTCTCTTTTCTGTCTGTGATGCGCTACAGAACAAACTATACGCGCTACAATATAACAAAGATTCCCTAAAAGATGGATATGATGCGCTACACTGTATTCGGGATGCACTACTCTGCATGCCGAAAGCACTGCTCTATTTTTCTCCCGTGCCGAGACGTATAGGAAAAATTAGTAATCTTATGGGCTAATAAATGGACTTTACGCACTAGATGATGGACTCCATGCGCTGAACAGTAAACTGAATGCGCTAGGCTGTTAACCAGATGCGCTAAATAGTTAACTTAACGTGCTAATTCATTTTTCTCGTGTGCCTGCAAAAGTGGTTAAATTCAAAAACCGATTTGATATATGGGGTCTAGCCCCACGGTGGGTGCTAGAAATGTATGTGAGAAAAGCGGGTCGATAGAACTCAATATGTGAAAAACGAAGCTCTATGGAGCCTTGCTCACACACTCACATGACTTCTTGGTGCAAGCTATGGAATAATGAAGTATCACTCAGCTTCCCAAGGTGGGTCCCTTGGTTCTCTATCTTACACGGTCCCTCAAACCAATGTTTTTGCTCTCAGATCACTGAGTAAAATGGTTTAGGGATGGCAAATGCAAGAACGAGGGATGCTTTAAATTGATTTAATATGAGATGCATCCTAAACTATGCATGATTCTAGAAATGCAATAAACTAACTATAAGATGACAAGGTTAGTAAACAAATACTATCCTAGCATACTATATTAGTTAATGATTTAAGCTAATGATAATAGAAAGTATTCTAAACATGCATATTTAGACTAATTCCTAGTTAAAAGAGAGGCTAAATGATGAGCATAAATGATATATGAAAGCTTGAATGTATTTGAGCATAAGTGTGATACTACAAACTTGGATTATGAAAATGGAGGAATGAGAGCTCTATTTATAGCAAAAATAGGGCAATGGATGGTCAGGATTGAAAGAGTTGATCAAGGGTTGAGTTTGAAAGTTGGGAATCCATGTTTGCAATTGGCACCAATGAAATAGTGACAAGTGTCAACATAGGGTTGGGTTGATAGAAGGGGATGGAGGCATTAAATGCCTGAGAAGACCTTATGGTTATCTAGAGGGTAAGGGTCAAGCCTAAGCTTGGATTAAGAGTTAATCCAAGGATAAACCCTTGTGCAAATGATTAAGAAATAATCATGGTCAAAGCAATGAATGCTTGATGAGACCCTTGGGTTGGATGAAGGTTAAGTTAGGCAAAAAGTCTCTAACCATGTAAGAGGGTTGAATTAACCATTAATAGTTTGGGAGACTTTGGAAAATTAAGTGGTTGAAGACTTGAAGCCTTTAATGGTTATCAAAGACTTTAATGGTTTGAGAAGTGACTTCCCTATGCTTAGGGATGTGACAAAGTTTAGAAGATGGGTTAGGCTAATTAGAAGCGATTAGAAGAGTCTAGAAGGGATTAGAAATAGGTTTTAGAATGCAAGTGGGAGATGTAGGAAAATGCAAGTGGATGGAGGGATAATAGGATTTAATTGAAATAAAGTTAATTTAATTCAATTTGGTTGTAATTCGGGGAAATTAAATAAATTAGATTTATTCAATTTAAGATAACTATTTAATTAAATTTGAATTTAATTAAAAGTGGATAGGGGAGATTTAATTGAATAAAATGATTTATTCATTAAATGGGTATAGTGAATTTAATTGAGTAATTTACTTAATTAAATAGAGGAATGTGGGTAATTTAATTAAATTGGATTTAATTAAATAGAGAAATGAACATAAAATATTCATTTAGGAATATGGTCATTTTTATACGTCTACACCTTCAACCCAGTAGACATCATTTACATTGCTCTTTGCATTAAGAAAAATGGCTCCCTTTCCTTTTACCATGCAGGGTGATTCATTTCCAAATCTCACAAATCCTGCATCAAATTCCTTCAAAGTAAGAAATTTAGTTTAGTCACCGATCATGTGGTGTGAATAACCACTATCTATGATCCAATCATTAGAACTATCCATGTGAGAAACTAATGCCTTATGATCAGATGTCTCCTCTTTAATGGCAACAAAGACAATGTCTTCATTAGCATCTCCCTCAGATTCCTCATCAGTGATACCACCATTAACTGCAATAAGACAATCTCTTTTGCCTTTTCCTTTGTACTTCTTGTACTTCTCACACTTATACTCATTGTCACCATTAGGAAAGTTAGTTGCAATGTGTCCAATCTTGTTACATGCAAAACACTTCAAAGGTAATTTACCTTTGTACTTACCGATACCTCTGGGTAAACGCTTGGCCAACAATGCTTCAAGCTCGATCAAATTGTCTTCATCATCAACTTCTCTACTGGATCTAGACTCATAACTGTGACTAACATCTCTGCTTTTCTTCATAGGTGGGTTAGAAACTGAAGCTCTCAATGCAAATTCAGATTTTTGAGAACTACCATCATAACCATTTAGTTCAAATGCAGTAAGTTTACCAATGATGGAGTCAAGAGTTACCTTAGTTTTATCAATAGGCTTTAGCTCCTGAATGGCTGCAACTCGGATAGCATAGACCGGTAGAAGGGTTCTCAACACCTTACTAACCAATGTGGAATCCTCCACTTTACCACCAACACTCTTGATCTCACCAACTATCTCTTTGATCCTCTGACCATATTGTTGAATATTCTCACCTTCAGCCATCCACATGTCATCAAATTTACCTCTTAGACTCTCTTCTTTGGCAATCTTCATATGCTCATCAGTGTTATAGATTTCCTCAAGTTTTTTCCATACCTCATAAGCAATGTTCAGACCATGGACATCAACATACTCTGAATCAGACAAAGAACTAATAATGGCCTCCAATGCTTGATTGTTTTCTTGTTACTCTTTGTTTTGATCATAAAACATAGTCCCACTAGGTGCAATATATTGAGTAACAACATGTTCCCAATATTGACTTCCTAGACTCTTGATATAGATTTTCATTCTATCACTCCATATTTGTAGTTTTCCCTCTTAAACTTCGGACCTTATTTCTTCATCATGTTCTTCAAGATCTTTACCTCAAGTTGTTAGGCTTAGACACTAGAGGACTTGAAATGCTCTGATACCAATTGATGGTATGACAAATCAATAAGGATCCAAACAACTACTGAGAGGGGGGGGGGGTGAATCACTGGATAGAAAACTAACTAAACTTTCACCAAACTCTCAACCTCTCACGTCAATCTCAGAACTAACTGGTTCAAACACTGAACGATAAATTGCAATATCACTGACAGTATACTGGTTTGACTGGCATATCAAAATAAGAGTAAAACAACTCTGAAACTCTCAAACCATTTAACCAAAACATCCAAATACTTTATTGACAAAAGTAAAGCACATTTCAGATTACTTTTGGTCATCTTATCATATCTAAGTGGATTTAGCAGTTAAGCAAATTAACCATATCAAACATAACCACAAAAACATTCTCCACTTGACACAATGATTTTGATGTGGAAACACAAATGGGAAAAACCACGGTGGGGATGAATACCCACAAGTATTTCAAACTCTCCTGAAGTTTGCCTTGTTAGGAGCCAAGCCTGTTAAAGCTTTACAATAAGTCCTGTTAAGAACATATCCTGTTAGGGACCACCCAATTACGGGATTCACTATAATGCCCTATTAGAAGCAATACCCTGTTAGGAGTAACCTTGGTAGAGGATTTGAAATCCAAGCTAATGGATCACCTAGTTAGAGGATTTAGATAGCACTAAGCTTGTTAGAGCTTACCCTGTTAAGGGATTTGACTGTTGTAATTGTTAGAGAACAACAGGGGTTTGCTAGTCTGGTGAATAGCACTACTCTGCTTGATCAGATCCTTTTCATGCTCGTATCTACCTTCACACATATTGCAGATACACCTTCTGGTTTGACAACCAATCACTCTTACACTTAACCAAAATTGCCAACACTACAACAAAACAACTCATCGACTTTATAAACAAAATAATAGGTCGGTAATACATCACAAAACTAAGATCTCATAGAGATTACAAACAAATCGGTTCAAGTATGACCATTGGATTACATAGCAATCATTGCACATCATTCAAGACAACCTCAACTGCTCCTTGATCACCGCTTCATCGATCCCTGTAACTCATCACACAGTTTCCACTTCATACAATGTTCTTGCTCATTCCCAAGATAAAATCGTTATCTCTACGCGCGAAAAACCATTTGAAACTCTTCACATACAACATGCATATGTGGCATAATCATTATCATTCATCATTTGATCATAAACCAATATGACCTATTCACCAAGCTCCATTGATTAGGGTTTGGCACATCGATAGGTAGGGTTACTGGTTGATCTCACCGCTTCTCAAGTAATATCGGTTTCCTCCACTAGCTCACCTACCGGTTGCAAAACAACACCATAACAACATCATTACCAGTTATAATTGACATCAATGACAACATAATAGTTCATCAATGTAATCTTCATGCAAATTCCAACATGGGTTGTCTCAACGACTTCCAACCGGGTTGCAATTCATCGTAATATTTCCATCACAGTAGGGTTTGCATTCCCACGCACTCCACCATTCATATTTCCTCTTCCCGCCATCTTCACACCATTCCTTTGCAGCTACAGGTTGGATCCACAGTCCGCCACCCTACAACAACATTTCTCAAAACAACGCAATCTCCAGAACAAAATCTCGCTCTGATACCACTTGGTGCAATCACCGGTTAGGAGGGACCTCAAGGAGATCAATCTGGATTGGTCAGGAAGAGTAAACACAATGGAAACATAAGAATATGATGGAGGCAATGCAAAACTAAATGAATTATATCATGAAAACTGATTACAATCAACCAGTAACAACGGGGTTACAGAAACCGGCTCACTGACCTACTAAAACATGCTTAATTACAGAATAGATCACAAATGGGACCTGAAATCTTAAGATCTATCTTCTATGTTTGCTATCTTAATTGATCTCTAATTATCTATATTCTAATGCTCAATTACAATGATTTATACGATCCAAGGGGATTTGGTCGGCCCAAAAAGGGATCAAATGCCGAAGAACAAGACCTAACGTGTAAAAACAACAAGGCCGGCCTCTGCTAAAGAAATTCCTCCAGAAAATCCAAATGATGAAGTGTAGATCAAAGGGAAGGTCTGCCACATGGCAAGGAACATCAGAATCAATGTTCAAGGCTCCACAAGCTACGGAAGGGATCTAATAGATCCTGGTAGATTACAAATGCAAATAGGTCTAGGCAACCGGTACTAGAAAAACTATCTCGGAAACCGGTAGCGATAACTTGCCGAAAAATGATCCAAATGCTCCGCGATTTAGGAATAAGGTAGATGATCATGTCCTCAAGCAAAATCCAACTCCTCAAGATCCGGTGAGCCAATTCCAGAAAATGCATAATGAAATATTGAAACTACAAAATAGAAAGCAAAACAGAAAGGAAACATTTTTGGTTGATGTAAGATTGCCAAGAACCGGGGATGCTCCTGCATCAGTTCTAGTCATACCATGCATTTTTCCTCTGCTGCTCCAACTGATGGTTATACATTATAACCTATTGGAATTCATCTAATTTTCTTAAATCATCCATCTTTCGTTGCAAAGATTGATCATTATCCAATTGGTAAAGTGAGTGCGGTACACATATTAGGTATAATGAAGTTCATTGGAACTATGGTGTTATCTAGGGGTAAATTAAGCATAAATAACATAATTAGATTATCAGAGTGAATCACCAACTATAATCTAATCAAATTACTCCTAAATTACAATGAAATAAATTTAAATCAATTGCATAATGAAATTAAATCTAATTTAAACTCCCTCAATTGATGTGATTGAAGCTTCCATTTCTCTTCTCCATTGTTGTTGGTGTAGGAGGCTCTCAGGTATTGCACTTGATTTCCTGCATAAGATGGACAACAATTTTGAAGACACTGCTTCTAGATTGAATTGAGAAAAGAGGTTGAATTTATAGGTTTTCAACACAAAAGGGGTGAGAATCTGAACTCAAGTGTTGATTAATAGATAATTGAAATTGATTGACTTGTTAACTCATTTTGATTGATATTTTAACAAGGTTGATTAAGGAGTCAACTAGATAGGTTGGCTAGTGAACTGAATAGACTATTTAGTTGACTGAGTTGATGAATCAGATGACTGAATTGATTGGAGAGATAAGTCAATTGATTGATCAGTAGACTAAATAGATGGATTAGACGACTAAAATGATTGATTAGTCATAAAAATTTAATTTTGAGTGAAAATGGGAGATTGATGAGTTAACTGAGTTAACTAATTAGATAACTGAGTTAACTAATTAGATAACTGATTTGATCAATCAATTTTGATTTTATAATGTGTTGTAGAATTTTGAAATTGAATTTGATTTTCATTTTCAATTTGGATTTGCATTTGGACTTTCGAATGCTGAAATGCACATGAAATTAACTGAAATTCAGATTTGATGAAATATGAATTTGGAAGAAATGAAATTAATTGAAATGAAGTGAAATTCGAATTTGGGAAAAAATGAAATGAAATTAGATGGAATTATAATATGGGTATTTGGAAGAATTAAATTAATTAATTAAATAATTTAAATAAAATTATTTAATCATAGGAAATTGAATTAATTAAACAATAAAGATTATTTAACTAAGGAAAATGTCACAATTAATTAAATAAATGATATTTAATTAATAATTGAGATAGGGTTAACTGATTAATATAATACCCTAAAAATGGTCATCTAAACCATGGGCCCTTGATCTCGACAACATCACCAAGGTCCTAACCAAAGGCAATTAAATCAACTTTGAGCACACAATTAATTAATTCTTCGATCATTAAATGTCACATGGCAAGTGAATTATTTTATATTTATTTAATTAATTAAATCATTCTAAGAAAATCATTTTGGTCAATTATCCTATTTAATTTATTAAATATCTTAGCATATTTAATTAATTAATAAATTTGTCATTAATCATAAAAAAAGAATTAATTTATCACAAAAGAGGAATCAATATGCAAAGCAAGAGTTAAATTGAAAATAAAATAAAAGAATTGAATTGAGAGAGAAATCAAACTTGAGATATTATTTCTTCTTCTAAATTGAGAACTTGAAATCAGGAAACCAATTAAATGAATTTAATCATTCTCTAAAATTGGAACTCAAAGCTTTTGAGAAAAGAAGTTCAGTTGCATTGAAAAGACTCTTTTCTTGAATAAATTAAAGAAATATGCATGGAATTACCTATTTTCATCTCAAGTGCATGGAATTAATTGAATTATATATCTAATGCAAACTCAAACTTATAATCTGAATGCATTTCAATTCAACTATAATTGGAATCTATCTCAAGGTTAATTGAATCCGATCTCTCAATTATTTCAATTATCCTAAATTATGTTTTTTCTTGGTCTCTCTTCTGATTCTCTATAAATTTTTATTATGCAATTTTTGCTCTGGAGTCATTGAAGATATTGTGCTTGCTTTTTTGAGTTTATTGCATCTTAGTTTAATTTCTTTTTGCATATTTAGTTTAATTATGATTGCTTGAATTCATATAGTTTACTATTCATCCATCTAGCATAATCTTGCATCCATTTAGCTTAATATCATGCTCATATAGATTAAATCCTTCATCTTGGTGTGGTCTAGTAATTGGTATTGCTTATACAAATCTGAGAGTAAGTCTATACTCACATCTTTTAGAAGGCAATTGGTCGATTTGTTATGGTTTTATTATTCATGCTTATATCTGTCTAACCATACATGTATTGACTTAATTAAAGTGTTGTGTCTTACAACTTATAAACTTATTCCACTTTTCACACACATCTTTTGGCCTCGAAGACTAGCTTTTTCTTATTTTTTAGATTTTTTTATTTTTCGGATTTTCGTCCGTACAGTTGCTGCGAAATATCGTATGAGTTTTCCCACACTATCAAATGAAAAACTGCAGATATCGTACGATCTCGTATGAATTATCGTACAACTCGGTGAGATTCATCGTACGATATTATGTATTTTTTGGGTTAAAAGCATAATATTCCATTCTTCAGGTTTTCTTATTCAATTTTTATCATACTAACACTAACCCTGTCTTGTTGTTTGTCTATTTGAGAAATTTTCACAGTGTAATCAGTTTTTGCAGAACGCTTGTCGAAGAATATGCTTGTCAAACAAAGACAATATGACTACTGATTCGTTGTCTTTGTAGGTTGCCTAAGGAGATTCAAGTAAACATTTTGTATTCTTTAAATTCATTTTTAGGCACCTAAACTGCTATCTAGTTAATGAAAAAATTTGTCTTTCGTGTTTTAATAAAATTTTGAGAGGTAGGAGAGTATGCTCTTATCTGCATAGACAATCAGAAATCCAGACCCTTGAGGCTTTTTCTAGGTTTGACATTTGTGTAACTTTAGCAGGCCTGCCCTCCCGAGGAGCCTATAAGGCCAAAGCCATTAAGGTCAGTGAGAGGGGAACGACCCAAGTGGGAATGACTAAACACCAAGTATTCCAACCCACTATAAAATAAATATGATTTGATGAAAATCAAGTCAATAACAGTGCTCAGGAATATCTCTCCTTTGTACCTTCGGGTATATCAAACCTTGGTTTTCAAGGCTGGGAGACCTCTTAATTGAGTTTATACCCTAACGCACCGAACAGATCCTTTACTAGTTCCAATTAAGATTAGAAGCTACCCAGTTCACCTCCAAAAGGGGGGATAATCTTTGTGCAAGAGAGATAGTAACTCTCCCAAGATACTTGCCATTTCATGCCCCCATTAGCATTTGGAGTCGGCTAATACGACGTTGAGAATCCATTGCGTGAGACTCAACGATCGTATTCTGATTAGCTATTGGGTGTGTACCTAAGTCTGCAAGCAAAGGTTTTCTTCTCTCACCAATTTCCATAGGGTTAGCATGTTGTGATTGAAGTCATTATACATATTGCGTGTTTTCTATGTTTTCATCCCTGAAATTGAAACTGGAATACCAAAACTGGAGAAAACAATAAACAACTCAGTGGTTAAAACTCTGTCCGTGTCAAAAACTAGTCTATCTTAGTCAAAACTCTGTCTGTATAAAAAACTAGTCTATCTTGGTCAAAACTTTGTCCGTGTCATAAACTAGTCCACATCAGTTGTCAAAAATGAAAATCCTGTCTGTCAAAATTTTGTCTCTGTCCAGTAAACTATTGTATGAGTCTTCTGATTTATTGTCTTGCTATATAATTGTTGTCGTACGAAATTTCATCAAGTCTTACAGTTTGTCGTCTGGGTCCTTATTCTGTGTCGTACGAAATTAGATAATTTATCGTCCTACTTAGGGTAGTTTCGTCTGATCCCACTTCTTGTGTCATATGAAAAAACATCACATTCATCAGTTTGTCATCTAAGGTATACCCACTTATCATGCGAACCTAGGCAACAACTCGTATGAAATATTGTGTTCATTGTCCTGTAGCTATCAAATTGTCGTCTGGTTCTGTAAATCCTATCATACGAATCTCTGATTTTGTCAGTCCAGAATAGTCAAACTTGCCTAAAAATAGTCCACAACAAGCATAAAATTGGTTATCATCATCCTAAGCATAAACAAATCTAAATAAGTTTACCTCTGTCATTGTGTTGCATGATTTTGTCGATCATCTTTCAGCTAGTTCAATCAAACTACTTATCAAACTTAAGTCACTTAGACTACGTATTACACAGGATAGATCGTTCTTGAAACCAGACAAAGTCTTAGTCACTTCTCTCAAATCAAACTAGGTAACTTAGATCACGTCTTACACATGATAGATTGTTCTTGAAACCAGACCAAGTCTTAGTCACTTCTCTCAAATCAAACTAGGTAACTTAGATCACGTCTTACACTTGATAGATCTTTCCTGAAACCAGACTAAATCTTAGTTGCTTCTCCTAATCAATACGTTAAACGAACAACTAGCTCCAAATTTTATCTTGACTTTTGCATCACAAACAACTCTAGGTCACATTTGTCAATAAAAATGCATACCCAAACCAGAAGCTCTTCTAAAAATTCTGACAAAAGTAAGAAGCCCATGGCTACCTTGGCCCAACAAATTGAAGATCTCAAGAGAGAAATACATGACATTCAAGCTCAACGAAAAGATTCAATGACCCCTCTTGAGATAAAATTTCATGATGTTAAGAACACTAGACTTCAAGAAATGCTAAAACAATTACATAAGTTGGAACAAAAAGTAATTGGAAATCAAAATCCAAATCTCATACAAGATCACAAGGCATCTTCACCAAGACAAAAAGACATCTATCTCCTAGATAGACAGTTTATACCTTTGGGGCAATCTATTGAGTTAGCTTTGGAAGAGCTACTTGAGCATAATCTTATCATATTGCCTAAAAAGACCACATGGGGATGTGAAGTTTTGAGTAATTATTGTGCATATCATAGACATAACAAACATAAGACTTCAATGTGTGTGGAATTAAAGCATAAAATTCAAGACCTCCTTGATGATAGTGCTATTCAAATTGAAAATTCTAAAAATTCACTTAAGGAGAAACCTAATGCCATTACCAAGCATGATCAAAATGATGAACCTGTGTCTAGCAATGGCCCACATGTAGCCTCCATATCTTCCATGATGCCTTCATCTCCTAAGGCTTCTCAATAATAATCCATACCATATCCCTCAAAGGATAAACCTAATAATGAAACTTCTCATGTTGATCCTCCAGGGCTATCTCAAGGGCCATCCCATCCAATGGTTGAAAAAGATCTTACCTCCCTAGAATCCCATGACGATCCCATTATACCTTTCCATTTCTTCCAAGATGATTCCCTTCCATCTCAAGAGAAAATAATACTTCCTAAGAAATATCATGATGCCTCTTCTACCTTTTCAAATGATCCTATTCAAAATGAAGAGTCAAATACTCTATCCAATGGTCCTCTTCCATGTCAAGATCAAAGTATACCTTCATCTCCTTGTCATAATCCTCCGCATTCACCTCAAGGATCCATCATGCCTATAAATCCTTCTCATGATCCTACAAGTCAAAATACTTATAAATGTAAAGGGGTAGACCTTCACAAGAAAGAACCCCTCCATGTCAAAGTTAATATTAAGGGTCATGGCCTCAGTGACATTCCTCAAGATGGTGGTATCCCTACTAAACCAAAATACAAATACACACCTTCCCCTTCATCTCTTCCATCCATTTTAGGACCCTATATTCCTCCATCCATTGTGCAAGATCAACAAAGGTGTACATATTCGCGTACCTTCCATCCATCTAGAAAGACACAAAGGCTCACTGAGAAAAAGAAAGAAAAATCAACAATTATATGGGTTCCTAAGGCACTGGTAGAAGCAAAACATTTCAAGAAACTACAAAAGCATGACAAATAAAAAACCATGTGGATCCCTAAGCGTCTCCTTGAAGCACAACAGTCTAAAGAAAAATCCAAATCAACAGCCAAGATTGTTGTTCCTCCATCCAAACCTTCCAAATCTATTTCTCCATCACCTCCTTCATCCATTTTGGATCCTTATGTCCCAAAATCCTTGATTGTTCCTCCATCCAAATCTCAAAATCTGAGATCCACTTTTCCTCCATCAATCCACCATCCCTCAAGATGTGTGCCAATGGTGATCCTGCAAACGTTTCCATTCGCTAATGCTCCAAACTTTCAACATCTGATCCATTATCCAATACCTTATTTTCATCCTTCCATACCCCTTATCCAATCCTTTGCATAAGACTTTACCCTAGTTTCATCACAAAGTCCAAAAAATAAGGAAATCAACATTGGAGATGCTAGACATGTATACTTAGCTGAGTCCTTCTTGGAAATACATCTTTATGTTGGACCAATGAACTACCTACACAAAATTCTCTGACCCTGTGAACAACATGCACCTTAAATGATATCATATCTAAGGGCTGGGTTAGTTTAGCATTTTCTTTTTGCATTGCATGTCATTTTATTCAAAGCACCACATCACATATAGTTTCTTTTTCAAATGCATCTCATTCATAAAGTTTTTGCATTTGCATATAGTAGTGTCAATAAAACAAGGCAACTATCCACGTTTATCATTTGTTTGTATTCAAGACAAACAAGGGTAATCTCCTTTATTAGATATTCAGACATGAAGTCCTTGAGGTCATAAGGTCATTCATTTTTAACATTACCCTATGACGACGCTTTACTTATGGTTGGGTAGTGATTTCACTATTTGAGACTTGTTAACCCAAAATCTATCAATTTCTATATCTCAAACACATTAATAAAATCTCTAATTCATTCTAGACACCTAGTTGATTATATGACTAGTGAAAAATCTAAAATTCTACTTCAGCACCATTGTAATTCTCACACCCAAGTAGGTTTCATTACTTACAAGTCAAGGCAAGAAAAAAAGAAAAAAGAGAAAAAGTGCTATGCCAAATATTCATCTCAAGGCAAAAGAGCAATGATATATAACTGAAATATCATGCATACAAAGTATGACAAAAAGATTGACTATGGGACCATGCAAGTAACTCCATCAGGGCCATGAACACCTACTGGCAATGGAGCAATATTCGAGAAATTACAGTCTATAACCTCGTCGGAGCTCTAAAAGCTTGCTGGTAGCGAGGCTCTATTCGGGATGCTTTTGAAGTTAGGATAATCCACATAGCTAGTCATATAGGAAGCTAAGGATCTTTAGTGAACACAAGAGTGGGAATTAACTCATTTGCACTCACATGAGCAAAAGAAGATCAAAGTTTCAAGAATCTATGGGGAAGCTTTCCGCGTCTCCATTTGTAAATCCTAGTCACTAAGTGTGTTAATTTGGATGTTCCAAGGGACCTTAAGGATTGATTGACCACTTATATATGAAATGTTTTGTACCTCAATTTCAATTGGTGTATTACAAAGTGCTAAACAAACATGGTCATCCTTGTTCAAATAGGAAATGCATCTTCATCATGCATATTTCATTAGCATAGGTCATATCGAAAATTCATTGTCTCCACATGTATTCTGCAGGTTATCATGTCATGTAGGTCTGCATATTGGTGGCATAGTTGAGAAAATCCTTAAAAAAATCATAAAATGTTCTGAACAAAAATAATAAAAAATCATAAAATGTCCTGAACAAAAAATCCTAAAATTAAAAAACTCACAAAATAAAAAAAACTAAAAAAAAATCAAAGCAAGAAAGAATAGACTATCCTTCAAACCAAATCAATAATAAACAAACGTTTGCAATCAAACTTATCACATGTCTTGTTAATCAATCTATCAAACTCTATCAAGCCATCAACATGTCTTATATAGGGAAGGGTACACTTGAAACCAAACAGATCGTTCTTATACAGGGTACTTACTCTTTGAAATCAGACATTCCTATCAATGATCATCAAATCAAAACAATGACATAGATCAATATTTCTGCGAGATTTTGTCCAGGTTAGTCTTATCTCTTGTACTCAAGCGCTCCATCTATCAACACAATGTTGGCATTTCCTTCTTTCCTGCATCTTTGATTTCATTTGTATATATCTTTTAGTCACTTTTTGTGACATCCTGGTTCTTTTAGAACCCTCATGGCTTGAAACTGATCAATGTCCTAGTCTTAGGGTGATCGACTGAGCAATTTACGTGTCTTCAAAAATATCAACCAAGTCATCTTTTCGTTAGTGATATTTGGTCGTCCAATCTGAGTTAGTCACCTGTCTCCTAACTATTGAAGAGTTTTTATCATTGAGTACACAAGCAAAACAACATTACTGAAAACAATCACTAAATAGTTTGAGATATGCATGAAATTTTCTTTGTGTGCTATCTTTTATATTGGTTTTCGATTATTATTCCCTCTGAGTAACTCGAGGAAGTCTATCTTGACTAAGAGGAGCAAGGATTGGGGGCATCATATTTTCTTTGTTTTTTGCTTGTAGGAATGATTTCGATGATCTGAAAACATCTAATTAGCTGGGTGTCTGTGATAAGTGCCTTCACATCAAGGTGAAATCTCCACACATACCTCGACTCCACTTATTTGTATGCTACAGGGAGGTTGGCATCATTTCTTTGTCTGTTCAGAGGGAATTTCTTTAAATGTGCAATTCGGATGCATGCGTAATTTGTCCAAGGATATGAACGAAAAAAGGGTCATTGTGAACAAGATAATTAATATTGCACATGAAAAGGAAGGAACTCTATTCTTCCTACTATGTTTGTAAACGCTCAGTGATGAAAATTAAGCATTTCAAATCTAGTGACTAGTTTTTGAGTTTGCATTCATTTTGCATTTTGTGCATTTCGAGTTATTTCTGCATGATAACAATGATCTCTTTATCTTCTGAATGAGAGTTTGAAGTATCATCATTTCTAAGCTAAGTGGTCTCTCTTTTTCATCATTTCTCCGATCGAGTACTTGTGTATTGAGATGTTAGTTGCATACATAAGCATCTTATATATATCCATACATTTCATTATATACATTCATTTGCATTCACATTATTGCATAGAAAAATAAATTTTTTTGTATTACTAGTTACTCATTTTCATCATTTATTTGCATATGAAAAGAGACAAAAACTAATATCCATATTCATTTGCATTACATACATCCATATTGAACAAATATGCATACACATAGAATAAATCATATAGAAATCATCTCATAATCAATCAACACACGTACGATGAAGTCAAATCAAGATCTCATATATATCATCATAAATATCTTGAAGTACAAATAAAAGTCTCAGGGTACAAATGATATCAACTATTATCTACAATCTCCCATTGGAGTAAGAATCGTATAGGCTACAAAAAATGGGGTACATAATAAAATCTAAGAGCTACAAAAATCTATCTCTTTGCATCTCCCTCATTTCCAGGTGGTGGAGGAGGTGGAGCCTGCTGACCAGCATCCTACCTAGGTGCCCGAGCTCCCTTAGATCGAGCCATATAATGAGAATATGGAACAACCTGTTGCACTACAGGAAATTCTATGCTATATGCCGCAATGTAATAAGCTGATCGGCTCATCTGATGTAAAACCTCTCGCTAGAGAGTATCTCACTCTAACCTAACCTTTGCTAGCTATCGGTCCTGCTCTGTAAGCTATGTCTGAGCCACTGTCAACTGTGATTGCATACCTACTAATCTCACCCTCATCGACTGTGCTGCATCAGTTGCCCCCTGCTCCCTCATAGGCTCTTCACCTCCCTCTCCACCTCCATCTCCACCCTGCTCTACCCTCCTCCCCTCCACCCTCCGCTACCCTAGCACCACTCATCCTCACACCAACAGCTCCAAGGGATCCGCCCTCTCCTCTCTGCTGTTGTCTCCCCCCAGCTGGTACCCTGCTGACATCTCTAGTGCTCAAATCAGTGCTCCTGGATCAGAATGACCATTTTTTTTCACAGAGGACTTTTTTGAATTTCAAACTTGGGATGTTAAAATGAATTGAAAATGACACTTTGACCCCTTATATAGCCAAAAACCTAATTTTTCAACTTGCCCCGATGGACATGAAAATTGTACCCTTAGCTAAATTGCCCATCCTGATTCCATTTCCGGGATCGAAATCAAAATACGAGATCATTCTTCTAGTCAATTTTGCACAACTGAGATCACTAAGAACTTTCTTCACATTCTCATTCTTTTCTTCAATTTGCGCTCCATTTCACATCAATCATCGCTACATCTTCAAATATTCCTCCGACTCAATCTTTGTGCTCAAATAATTATCATCGCCACCAATTGCCTTAAATCATGTACCCTTTCTCTCTTTCAATTTCACTCCCCAGGGGGCATACTCATGACCTCGTGACCTCACATCTTCACAATCAAGAAAATTTTCAAATCTTCATCAAAAGTCGAGCAAAAATATTTTCGACTAAAGAAAATCAAACAAATTCTTATAGCTAGGGGCATCTCAGCTTCATTGCTTCATATCAAGTTGAGATCTCTCGATCATCTAAGTCAAATTCTTATTTCTAGGGGCATCTCATCTTCATCGCTTCATATCAAGTTGAGATCTCTCGATCATCTAAGTCAAATCAATCGCTAGGGGCATATCGGTTTCATCGCTTCAATTCAAGCTGATATTGCCTTCATCTGAATAAGTCTCTGAATGTTAATCATTTTTATCGCTTTTCATCAAGCTAATTATTCATTTAAACTCAATCAAAAGTTTAAAGAGTATCTTTGATCACACACTCAATCTAAGCAGGTGTTCAGTTTCATCGCATCAAATCAAGCTGGACAGTTTATCTTCGCTTAACGTGTCTTGATCCATCAAGTTCAAGATCGATTTTATCTTCACTCACTGTGTCTAGTTCAATCAAGTTCTAGATCAGTATGATCCGCTTCTTGATCAATCAAGTTCAAGTTCAGTATCTTTTCTCTTCATCGGTCCTAGTTCAATCAAGTTTGGGATTGGTTTTTCTTGAATCAACTATGTTAAGCTTCATCGCTTCAAAATAAGCTAAACACCTCGCTCTTCATCTGGTTCATGATCAATCAAGTTCAGAACCGGTATCTCCTAGACATTAACTATTCTTTGAACCAACACGCTGCTCGCACATTAATTCAAAGAGGGGCAAATATAATACCCTAAAAATGGTCATCTAAACCATGGGCCCCTGATCTCGACAATATCACCAAGGTCCTAATCAAAGGTAATTAAATCAAATTTGAGCACACAAATAATTCATTCTTCAATCATTAAATGTCACATGGCAAGTGAATTATTCTATATTAATTAAATCATTCCAAGAAAATCATTTTGGTCAATTATCCTATTTAATTTATTAAATATCTTAGCATATTTAATTAATTAATAAATTTGCCACTAATTATAAAAAAAGAATTAATTTATCACAAAAGAGGAATCAATATGCAAAGCAAGAGTTAAATTGAAAATAAAATAAAAGAATTGAATTGAGAGAGAAATCAAACTTGAGATATTATTTCTTCTTCTAAATTGAGAACTTGAAATCAGGAAAGCAATTAAATGAATTTAATCATTCTCTAAAATTAGAACTCAAAGCTTTTGAGAAAATAAGTTTAGTTGCATTGAAAAGACTCTTTTCTTGAATAAATTAAAGAAATATGCATGGAATTACCTATTTTCATCTCAAGTGCATGGAATTAATTGTGTTGTCCTCATTTTTGTTTTAAAAAATGAAGGACCATTACATGAAATTTTTGTGAAAAATAAAAATTTTACTCTATGGCATGCTTCCCGAGGCATAATTTTGACTAATCCTTGGACTGGCTTAATCCTCAGTCCATCCTTAAACTACGTTTTGAATTTCGTCGCATTCTAGATTCGTTTGCTATGACTTTCCTTCAATTTTGGGTTTTTTCTCCCTAAATGCAGGTGGGAAATTTCTTTTGAATTGCAAGTTTTAATGATTTCCATTGTTTTGACCTTTGTAGGGAAATTTTTGACTAATTTCCCTACAAAGGTCAAAACAATGGAAATCATCAAGGGGGAAATAAAAATTTGTAATTTGCTTTTTATTTCCCCCTTGATGCTTTTTGGCTTTTTCAATTAAAATAGGGATTTTTTGGTTACAAGTAAACTTGTAATTCTTTTCTAAAACCCCTACTTTAATGGCTTTTGCTTGTAATAGGGATTTTAAACCCCTATTACATATGTGCAAGTTATTAAAACTTGTTGTAGGGATTTTATTTTCCCTTTACAAGTAAAATATAACTTGCACATCTCTCTCCAAAACCCGATTTTGCCTAGAATTGAAATAAAGTGACATTTAAAACTTGCTATTTTGCCCAAAAAACCCGATTTTCTCTATAAAGTGCATTTTGGAGGATTTTAAACATGTAATTGCATTTTAAAAACCCGATTTTGCCTTGTTGAGGGAAAAGTGACAATTAAAACTTGTTATATGGGAAATAAAACTCGATTTCCTCTATTGCATGTGAATACATGAATTAAAACTTGTATTTTCTTCCCAAAAACCCGATTTTCTTCTCCTAAGTCAATTTTCCACAAATTCAAGGAGTAAGGAGGTGATTTTGTAGCAAGGCGATTTATGTGGGTTGAAGAACATGTTGCTGCTGTTTGGTGACGATTTACCCTCATTCTTTGCAAAAAATGGTTTACCATGTGGTCCCTTGAATCCATATTTTGGAGGATTTTTACTTTGCAAATCAGCAATCTCCTAAGTCATTTTTACCTCTATTACCTAGGCATTGAAGTTGGGAGAAGTTTCAGTCATTCCTTGGGCCATTTAAGATGCATTTGATGCCACATTTTTACCACGTGATCCTTCCTAGGCTATGTTTTGGAAGGTTTTGATGCCATGTTTTCATCTCTTCCTTAGGCATGGTTCCTCTTTGGCATTTTGGTCCTCCAAACTTGCATTTGCTGCCACGTTTTTCAGCTTATGGTGTTTTGGTAAAAAATTGTGGCTAGGGTTTTCAATTGCGGATTGTCTCTATTTAAGAGCTATTCTTCTTTCTTCCAAAGATTGATCATCTTTTGGAGAGGCATTTTCAGATTAAAACAAGGCATGATTTCTTTTCTTTTCTTGTTTCATTTTCTTGTTTTCTTATTTTCTTTTCTTTTTCCTTTCTAGTTGTAAATTTGTAAATATGTTGTTCTTGCCCCAAAAATCGGTTTTGTGAGAGAGATTTTCCCCCTTGATAAGCAATTTTTGAGTTGTATTGATCTTCCCCATTTTCCCTCTTTACTTGTATTCAAGATTTTAAATCCCGATTACAAGTTGGATGAAAATCTTTGTTCTTCCCTTACAGTTAAAAGAATTTAATCATTTTTGGTTAAAATTTCAAGTTGCAAAAATGAGAAATACCCATCCTTTCAAAATCGGGTTTTAAGAACCGGATTACATGTTGAAAGTTCTTCCCATTTTCATGAAAATGACATTCCTAAATCTTCCCATTTTTATCCATTCATGTCACCCATATTCGTACTTTCCATTTTCATCATTTTCCGCAAGTCTAATTCTCATTTTCCACCCATTTCTCCATTTGCAAGTTTACAAGTGTACTTGCATTCAGGTTTTAAAAATCCGATTGCATGTATGCTCTTTCCAACTTGTATACTTGCAAAAATTTCCCCAAGATCCGAAATTGGTCAAAGTCAAGATTCCCCCATCCCCATTTATTTCCCATTTTTCTCTCACAAAGTCGTGAAGTGCAAGAGTTGAAGTTGTTCCCATTTGAAGAAGGAAAAATGTTAATTGCAGCTGATTATGATGTTGCCTTAACATTTTTAAGTCTTCATCATAGTATTCCAGGTTGTCCTTCAATGTCAGATTTCTTGTCATCTCCAATTCCAAAAAAGATGAAGTATAAATATGACAAGTACCTGTAGACATATAAAAATGACCATATTCCTAAATGAATATTTTATGTTCATTTCTCTATTTAATTAAATCCAATTTAATTAAATTATCCACATTCTTCTATTTTATTAAATAAATTACTCAATTTATTTAAATAAAATTCACTATATCCATTTAATGAATAAATCATTTTATTCAATTAAATCCCCCTATCCACTTTTAATTAAATTCAAATTTAATTAAATAGTTACCCTAAATTGAATAAATCAAATTTATTTAATTTCTCCAAATTGCAACCAAATTGAATTAAAATCATTTAATTCAATTAAATCTTATTATCCCTCCATCCACTTGCAAAATCCCAAACCCCTTTCTAATCCCTTCTAGAATCTTCTAATTACTTCTAATTAACCTAACCCTCCCCTAAACTTTGTGACATCCCTAAGCAAAGGGAAGTCACTTCTCAAAAACCTTAAAGTCTTTGATAACCATTGAAGGTTTTCAACCTTCAACCACTAAAACCCTTAAAGTCTTTGAAAACCATTGAAGGCTTCCAACCTTCAACCACTTAATCCCCAAAGTCTCCAATAACCATTAATGGTTAATTCAAACCTTCCCACATGGTTAAAACATTTGTTTTGACTCAACCTCTATCCAACCCAAGGGTCTCATTAGGTCATTAATGCTTTGACCATGATTATCTCTTAATCATTTGCACAAAGGTTTATCCTTGGATTAACTCTTAATCTAGTGGGTAAGCCTAACTTAGACTTGACCCTTAGCCTTTAGATAACCATGAGGTCTTCTCAGGCCTTTAATGCCTCCAACCTCTTCTCTCAACCCAATCTTATGTTGACATTTGTCACCATGTCATTGGTGCAAATTGTGCACATGGATCCCCAACTTTCAAACTTGGCCTTTGATTAAACCATTCAATCTTGACCATCCATTGCCCCGTTTGTGCTATAAATAGAGCCCTCATTCCTCCATTCTTAACAATCATCTTTCAAATTTGAAGCATTATAATTATGCTCAAATACTTTCAAGCTTTTTCATCATCTTTATTCTCTTCATTTAGCCTCTTTTAGATCAAATATGCATGTTTAGATTACTTTCTTTATCATTTTAGTTCAATCATAGACTAAATATACCATGTTAGGATAGTATTCATACTAACCTCGTCATCTTATCATCTAGTTTATTGCATTTTTAGCATCATACATAGCTTCATATCTATTTCATACTAAATCAATCAAAAGGATCTCTCGTTATCATATTTGCCATCCCTAAACCATTTTGCTCAGTGATCTGAGAGCAAAAACGTTGGTTTGAGGGACATTGTGAGATAGAGAACCATGAGACCCTCCTTGGGAATTTGAGTAACACTACGTTACTCCATAGCTTGCATCAAGAAGTCCTGTGTGTGTGTGTGGACTAGTATACTAACATATTTTCACATATTAAGTTTTATTCGCCCACTTTTCTCGCATACATTTCTGGCGCCCACCGTGGGGCTTTACCCCAAATAACAAATCGTTTTTTCAAATTGATCACTTTTGCAGGTCCGCGGGAAACAGGAATCAGCACGTCGAAAACATACAGTAGCGCATCCGCCTAACAGTATAGCGCTTCTAGCCTATTGTTTAGCGCATGGGCTTTCTGTTTTAGCACGTAAAGTCCATTTCTTAGCGCATGAGTTTGTTTAACAAAATTTTCCTGTAGGTCTCGACGCGGGCAAAACATAGAGTAGCGCATCGCGCTGACAGATTAGCGCATCCAAACTCAATTTTAGCGCTTGTAATACATAATCCAGCGCTTTGAACTCAAACATTAGCGCATCAGATTTAAAAATTTCCTTGCAGAACTGTCCGCAGAAAAAAAGACAAACACAGAGTAGCGCTTCCAACACCCAGATCAGCGCATCCAGAAAACAGAGTAGCGCTTCCAACACCCAGATCAGCGCATCCAGAAAACAGAGTAGCGCTTCTATCATAAATTTTAGCGCATCGCACATATATTGTAGCGCGTACAGTTTGTTCTATAGCGCATCAAAAAAAAAAAAAAAAAAAAAAAAAAAAAAAAAAATCATTGTGACCAAATTAAAATTTTAGACTTGTAGAAGTCCTCCAGAATCACCTGACATTTTATCTTTTTGTTTGTTTGCAGGGTTCTAACGGTTTCTTACAGGTAGAGTGAGAAATTTTATTTTTACAAAAAAAAATGATTTCTTTTGTTGACCTCCAAAACGAAAAATTTGCTTTGTTGACCATTTCCATTTTTCTAGATCAGCAAATCTTTCTTTAAGATTAAAAAGAACATCATGTTTTTGTGGAGCAACATCTCTACATAGGTTAGCCAATCACGGAATTGGAGGTTTAAAAAGAACAATTGATTGCTCTGTCTCCAAAGTGGTAGGAATATGCTCTCCCCTTAACTGGGTGATCAAAAATCCAGACCACTCTTACTGCTTTCAGTTATTTCAAAGTATATACATCCTTTAGCAGGCCTGCCTTCTCGAGGAGTTGCAATCAACTCTTAAAGCCGTTTATGGCCGGTGTGAAGGGAACGACCTAAGTGGGGAACGACTTAAGTGGGGAACGACTTTGACGCAAAGAATTCCAACCCACTATAATCAAATGTGGAAAGTGACGAAAGTCCTTTTCAACGGTTGCGCGCAGTGATTAGCCTTCCCCTAGTATCCTCGAGATACGTAAAGCCTTTGTTCTAAAGGTTGGGAAGCCTCCTGAGGGAGTTTATCACTGACGGCCGAACGGGAAGCCTGATTACGAACCATAGAATTAGAAACTTTGAGCCGAGTCAGTAACCAAACATTGTAACATCATAGTGCAAGGGTGGGGAAGAATCCGCCCCCAAGATTACTCACCATATATCTCCCAAGATAACTACTCAATTGTGAAGCAATTCACTTTGGGTTAACTTCTGGCAAAAGGCAAAAAAATGGGCGCCCCTAGGGGGTGACACGACTTTCTGAAGTGTCTTACTTGTATCCAAACTTGTTAAAACATTGGGGATTTGAACACATCCTCGCAAGAATATACACTTTCTGTTAGATTAAGCAAAATGATTGTACTTTGTGTGCTGTGTTTACATTTGTTATTTCAGAAAATCATCCATCACACTTGAAAATTTCTCAATAAAATTCAAAATCCACAAAACAATCTCCTAAACGGAAAAATCAGGGCAGTCTAGCGCATAAGAGCAACATCTTAGCGCGTGGAACACATCTATTAGCGCATCCAAACATCAAATTAGCGCTTGCAGTTAAAACAGTAGCGTTTCAATCCTGAGGTAAACCAGTCTACAATCATTTAGCGCATCCAAAACACAGTCTAGGGCGTCTCAGCGACCTCTTAGTGCGTGGGAATCAAAGATTACCGCATAAAACAAAACAGTTAGCGCGTCGCAAACCCAGTGTAGCGCGTAATTTTTCAAAAATTTGCAAACAACAATTTTCAACAGTCCTATTTTAGCGCGTGACCGCCACATCCTAGCGCGTAGCATATATACATTAGCGCATCTACTCAAAAAACTAGCGCGTGTTAGGCCTAGTGTAGCACGTAACTTTTTAAAAAATTCAACAGCAACTTTCAACAGACCTAACTTTAGCGCGTGAAAGAAACAACTTAGCGCTTAGAAATCATATTATAGCGCATATTCTCCAACAGTTAGCGCATTTGAAGCCCAGTCTAGCGCTTATATTTTTCACAGTCAAAACAAAAATTTTCCAAAATCTAAATTTTAGCGCGTATCTTGGGGCAGATTAGCACGTGTGGTCTTTCCTTTAGCGCATCAAAGCAATTAGGTAGCGCATCTAATCTCTGTTTTAGCGCGTGATTAAAAGCCGAAAAACAGAAAGTTGAAACTGAGAATTTTTGAAAATTTCAAAAACATTTTAAAAGACTTTTTCATCAAAAATTCATCTTTTTTTTCAAACCAGAGTGACAAAAACAAACCTTTGAAAACTTTTCTCAAGTTAAATTTGTGTCAAACAAAGTTGTCAGAATCTGAAACGAATCGCACAATAGAGGACGTCTTTCCTATCATAATCCGAAAAATTTTCATCATCAGTCTCAATCAAATCCTTTAAACATCTTACGGATTTTTATCTCACAAACACTTGTCTAGAAATTCTCCAATCGTCAAATCTAGTTTCCAGATCGGGAAGCTTTTATCCATATCATTTGACACGCTTTATCGTGAAGGGACAACCTTCATTCTGATAAAGTAAGATTTGAAATTTCCAAAACAAGAATCAACTGAATCCAAACCAATCAAAGGAAATCATTGATCACTCTTGCATGACTAATCCCCTTATTCTGAGAAGAAAGAACCTTTATCGTAACATCACGTTGAAGAAACAACAGCCTAGCTTTTCCAAATTCATCAAGCGAAATAAGTTTTTATACATCAATCGTCAACTCTTCAAATATCATCGGGTATTTCTTCATCACGTCAAACGTTATATCCAAAACAAATCTAGCGAATTTGACAAAGAACCCCTGAAAACAAGAGCATACTGTCAAAAGTCTTCTTTTAATCAAAAGATAAACCGAGGTGGGAAAATCAATCCAGCATTCTTACCTGATGAGTGCATCACATATAACACATCTCGACCAGAACCACCAACGCCTGAACGACACATCGAAGAGGCTTTTGTTCCTTTCATCATTGAAAGCTTCTACTAAAATGCCTGTTACTCACTCTCAACGAGACAAACAAAGCGAGGCACACGCAGAATCAAGTATGAATCGAAGATTATCAAATCCTTTTGAAGTTCCACCCGTAGAAGAACCTGAAATTACCGAAACCCTTCTTAGAGAATGTCAAGTAAATCCCGCCTTCCAAAAACTTGTCGAAAAGCTCATAGAAAATGATAAGGAAAAATGTTTGTTGATGCTCACAAGCAAGGGCGTTAAACTTCCGGAAGATTTCGACCCAAATCTTTTTCAAACCGAATCCCGGCAATATGCATCTCAAGAACAAAACCGAGAAGAAGAAACTCACATACCTGAACAACATAACTTTGAACAACACATTCCAGAACAACGCATACCAGAAATGCGTATACCTGAACTAGAAACACCAGAGCAATATATACCATTTACCACTCCCTTTCAGCTGAGAACCAATACAAGGCAAGAACTTTTTCCTCAGCAAGACAATGCACCCTTGATTGCTCTTACTCAACAAATGCAAATGTTACAAAGGCAAATACAGGATATGCAACAAGGGACAACAATGCGGTACTCTTTAAACGAAATCTGTCCTTATCCATTTGACAGAAGCTTGAACATGGTGCCTTTTCCTCCAAATTCAGACGTTCCCAAATTTGATAAATATGATGGGAAAGGTGATCCTCGGGATCATGTTCGAGAATTTTGCACCATGAGTCTTGAATTTGCTCATGATGACACTTATCTAATGAGGTTGTTCCCAAGAAGCCTGGGAGGACAAACAATGGAATGGTTATCCAAGATTACACCACCTGTCAGATCATTTGATGAATTGGTTAACAAATTCATCACCCACTATTCTTACAACATCCAACATGCCATAACCATGCTAGATGTTTGCAACACCAAACAAAAGAACAATGAAACATTCATGTTGTTCCTTTAGCATTGGCGACGCATGGTATCCAGATATCCTC
Organism: Cryptomeria japonica; assembly: GCF_030272615.1. Taxonomy (NCBI): domain Eukaryota; kingdom Viridiplantae; phylum Streptophyta; class Pinopsida; order Cupressales; family Cupressaceae; genus Cryptomeria; species Cryptomeria japonica. The sequence goes on from NC_081407.1 coordinate 533,208,337, forward strand.
GCGATATTCCTGAAAAGGAGAAAATGGAAATCTTCATTGATAACTTAAATGGCGAAATGAGTTACAGACTCAAACTTCAATGCATACCATCCTTTGCCAAATTGATTGAAAATGGCATTCAAGTAGAGGAAGCTTGTCTCAAAAAGGGAACACTCAAATTCTACAAGGAAGGAACAAATTCATCAAACTACAATAACCAAAACAACACCAACTTTGACAAATCTAGATTTTGGACTCGAAACAAAAACAAAAGCAACAATGAACCACATGATCCTAAATCGAAACAACCAGTGCTTGCATTATCTGGAAATCCTCAGAACACGAAAAATGCTAAAAATGCTACTCCCAATGCTAATACGTATGCGCAAAACACTGATCAAGGACAAATCAACACCAACAACACCAATGATAATCGAGGCAAAAACATGAATCCAGGACCTAACAACAATCCACGCAACAATACAAACAATTTCCAAAAGCGTATCTTCACACCACTGGGACAATCACTAGAATCCGCATTCAGAGAACTTTTGGCAAACAAGGTTCTTTCTTTACCACCACTCAACAATTATGAACCCCCAATCAAACCACCTTGGTGGAATGATTCACACTATTGTGATTTCCATCGCAACAAGGGTCATAGAACAAACGAGTGCATGAGATTGAAACACATAATCCAGGACATGATTGATCGAGGTGACTTAACGGTAGATGGTCTCAAAACAAATAATGATCACGACGCCTTCAAAAATCCTCTCCCAAATTACAACAAAGATGGAGCATCAACTTCAAATGATACACGCAGAGCTCGGATTAATCACATTTACGATAACTCTATCAATCATATATCAGCTGAAGATCATCAAGTAAATCATCACCATCCAAGATCAGCGTGATCATGAATCTGTCAATGTAACAACCCGCACTCAGAAATATGTCTTGAAGGGACATACTGCACTGCAACTACCACACCTAAAATCCAATATGACTTGGTTAACCAACTACGCAAGACTCCAGCTCAGATATCTATCCTGGAATTATTAAAACTATCACCCAAGCACAAAGACATATTGGAGCAAGCATTATTGGAAACAAATGTACCTCAAAATCTGGATATAGACAGATTTCAAGCCATGGTCGCCCATATGACAGAATCTCATAACCTCACTTTCTCAGAGCATGACAATACCTCATTGAGTCATCCGCATAATACCCCTCTCCATATTGAAGTCATTTTTTGCAAACACCGAGTCAAGAGAGTCCTAATAGATGGAGGAGCCGGCCTTAATATCTGTACTTTAAAGCTTATCCGTGCATTAGGCTTCTCAGAAGAATCTATTGATCCTTGCAAAAAGATTACCATAAAAGCATATGATGATGAAGAAAGGTCCTCTAAAGGCATAGTCATATTACCTATTTAAGTAGGCCCAATACAAAAGGATACTATTTGTCAAGTCTTAGATATTGATCTAACCTACAATATTTTGTTAGGACGACCCTGGATACATGAAATGCAAGCAGTCCCTTCTACATATCACCAGTGTGTCAATTTTCCTTATGATGGACAAGAAATCTCTATATCTACTGATCATAATCCATTTCAACATTGCAATGCAATGGGGGCAGCCCAGGATAGTTTGGTTCCTCATAATAGAGAAAAGCAGCAATCTTCAACATCAGATCCATATACAGCAAAATCCAACTCCTTATGGGGAGACTTCAAGAAGAAAATGCAAATCAAAGACCAAGGCATGGGAGAATACTCTTTGGAGCCTTTATTTTTGGCAAAATTGCCCACCTCACCTAGATCGCATGGTTTGCCTACTACATCAACACAACTGGCTACTCAGCCCATCACTAAATTTGATGGTACTTTCATCCAATTGGGTACTCTAGCACATGAATCAGAAGACAAAGATATTCTTAGCTGGTTATACAAAGATGAAGAAGAAAATCATAGAGCAGCTACTCTGGACATTGTTCTACCAACACACATGTATGGAAAAGGCTACTTAATCATGAAGCAAATGGGATATGACAGTAAAGGACCCATTGGCAAACGCAAAGAGGGAGTTACTGAACCTATCGATCTTCCTTCACAAACTAGCAGAAACAAAGCAGGATTGGGCTCTAAACTCACATTCCTATTAAAGCGGCTGCCTCACCTACCTATCAAACCTCAATGGAAGGAAAAGAAGAAGTACAAAGAAGAATCCTGGCAGGAAGCACTTTTTGAATCAGCAGAAACAATCCGCAAGGCACGGGAACGTCAAGATCCGAAGTTACATCAGGAAAAACTTCTAAGTCATAAGAAGGCCCTATCTACAGCAGTAGCTCATATTCAAACACCAATATCTCAAGAACAAATCAGGACATCTTCAAATACCGTTATTCCTCCCTGAAGAAGCACAGTCTATGAACAAATCCAGCAAGTAGAAGATGGATCTGATACAGAATCAACACAAAATATCAAAATAGTATCTATCATCAAAGATTTGTTTTCACCGTACAACACACCTGTTTACAGCACAGATAGAATCTAGGATGATGCCTATGAAACAGATTCCAATGAATATGAATGGGGTACCTGCTCCGATGCTACTACTGATATCCTGGATGATACTGATTCTATATCCCTTTCTCTGGAAGAACATAACGCAGAGGATAGACCTCTTGAATTTGGACCACAACATATCTATGACGCTCCAGAAAGTGAACAGAAACATTATGAACAAATCTATGTGGAAGACGATACCATCGAGGACCTCGACGCAATCCTAAATTTCTTTAAACCAAAAACCCAGCACGATGCAAATTCTATCTTAACACTTACGGTAGCCGAACTTGATCCACCCAACGATTCCTTACCACTTGTCTTTCCTGACCTCATCAACTGGGATGAACCTGAAACAAGTGATATACCTATTTTCCCAGATGATGCATCTATTGTCCATTACCTATGTACCGTAAATCCGGAAACAGGCTCTACCAGTGAACGAAATAATAATATCTGTCAATCAGGGAGTGCCAAGTCTCTCAGTCGCAAAAATGTATCAAATAATGAATCTAATGCTGAAAACCAGTCAATGGCAGCTCTAGATCATAAAAAAGTAATAATAAAGGATGCATCAGAGGGTGAAAACCTTTTTAAGGCACCTAACGATGGGAGACTTGACACCCTTCCTGAGCACTTTCATGAGCGATCACCCATATTGAGTAAGCCTACTCAATCAATCAACATTGGTACCACAGAAGCCGCCAGAAATATACATCTTGCAGAATCTCTGACAGAGGTAGAAAGATCGGCATTCATCACCTTCTTTAAAGAACATCAAATCAACTTTGCTTGGTCATATGCTGATATGCCTGGAGTAGATCCACACTTAATCATGCACACTTGTCCATCTCTACTGGAGTTAAGCCAGTCAAGCAAAAGCTACGAAAGATGAATCCACAGGTGGCACTCATGGTCAAAACTGAACTTAAAAAATTATTAGACGTTGGATTCATCCGACCCATTGACTATGTAGAGTGGATATCCAATATCATTCCAGTATCAAAACCGGATGGTAGTATCAGAATATGCACTAACTTTAGAGACGTCAACAAAGCTTGTCCCAAAGATGACTTTCCTCTACCAAGTATCAACATAATTGTAGATCTCACAGCAGGCCATGCAATGCTCTCACTAATGGATGGTTTCTCAGGCTATAACCAAATCAAGATAGCTCCTGAAGATCAAGATAAAACAACATTCACCTGTCCTTGGGGGACGTACTGTTGGAATGTCATGCCTTTTGGCTTGAAAAATGCGGGAGCCACTTATCAACGAGCAATGACAACCATATTCCATGATATGATGCACACATTTATGGAAGACTATGTGGATGATTTACTAGCAAAATCCTTCACCAGAGCTGAACATCTTGGCATCCTAACAAAGATCTTTGATCGATTGCAAAAATTCCAAGTCCGACTCAACCCTAAGAAGTGTGTCTTCGGGGTTACATCAGGCAAGTTACTAGGCTACATAGTATCAGCTAAAGGTATTGAAGTTGATCCAGCAAAGGTACAAACCATCATGGACATGCCACCACCAAAGAATATCAGTCAACTTAGATCTCTACAAGGATGACTTCAATCAATCAGGCGATTCATCGCTCAACTAGCAGATAAAAGTCTGCCATTTAACCACTTGCTACACAAAAATGTACCATTCAGATGGGAGACTAAGTGTGCAGAATCTTTTTACCAAATTAAACAGTACCCGATGAATCCACCGGTTCTAGTACCACCAGTTGCCGGAAAGCCTCTTATACTATATATCTCAACAACAGATATTTCACTGGGGGCACTATTGGCACAAGAAGATCAACCGGGAAAGGAACGTGCCATATACTACATCAGTAGAACATTGAATGGCTATGAGCTCAACTATACATTCATTGAAAAAGCTTGCCTAACAGTAGTCTTTGCATCTCAGAAATTTCGACATTACATGCTAGCACACACCATAAAGCTAGTGGCAAAAATTGATCCTCTCAAATATCTACTCAACAAAACTGCTCTTACAGGCCGATTGGCTAAATGGGTCATGATTCTCAGTGAATTCGACATCCAGTACACAGAAAGATGAGCCATCAAAGGACAAGCAATTGCAGATCAGTTGGCCGAAGCACCGCTACCAGGCAAACAAACCTTGGAGGTTGAATTTCCAGACAGGGATGTACTCGCTCTTTCTCCTAAACAATGGACCCTATACTTTGATGGATCCTATACTCAACATGGTTCAGGTGCCGGCATTCTGTTCATCACTCCTGAAGGACACACTATGCCAAAATCATACAGACTTATGTTTCCATGCACAAATAATGTGGCTGAATATGAAGCACTAGTCATAGGCATCAAAATGGCCGTAGAATGGAAAATCACAGAGTTAAAAGTCTATGGAGACTCACAACTGGTCATTAATCAAATTAATAACAACTATCAGACAAAGGACGACAAGCTACTACCTTACAAACGAATGGTGGGTGACTTCAAACAGTATTTTGTGCACATCACCTTCGAACAAATACCAAGGTTGAACAACAAAGTAGCCGATGCAATGGCTACAATCGCTTCGCTACTACAAATTCCTGAGCAACAGAGTCGTTATGAGTTCCTGGTAGAGCAACTGTTCTCCCCCGCCTATGACCACTCCGAATCCCATGTTATCTATGCCTTGACTGGTTCTGGTTCTCCGCTATATGGACCGATATACGACTACCTCAAGCATAATATCTTACCCATTGACCAATCCCGTAACTAAAAACGTAACTTTATCTGACAAGCTGCCTGTTACACCCTTACCGCTGATACTCTATATCGTCAAGGTCTCGATGGTACTCTTCTTCGTTGTCTTGATCGTAATGATTCCGATTTGGCTTTACA